>NW_022908110.1:0-1062 GCF_012274545.1 Fukomys damarensis | reverse complement strand
TTTTTTTCCTCCTAGGCTACAAGGCAAGTGCCCTGGAGTATCAGGGTGCTTGTTATGGGTTTCCCAATTATATCATCTTGCCAGACATGGAGCTTTCTGGAAGATCCTTGATAAGAAATGTCCATTTCTGTGCTTTGGTGGCTTTATTTTTTGAGACCATTTCCATAATAAGAAGTATTTCAAAGCAACATTTTAAAAGAAAAAAAGTGAATGCATCATAAACAGCATTAAATTTCCTAGAAGAGAATAATATTTCAAAAATGATAATTATCTAAAACTGCAAAAATTCAGCAATCACTAAGCAGATTTCAAGCTTTTGGTGTTGAATAGATAGATAGTATCTAAATAGCTTCAGAAATAATGGAAAACTTTCAGAGCTGGCATAATGTATTTTTGTTATATCAACATTTGAAAATTCCACAAAAGATTACAATAATCAAAATAACAAATTATGAACACTTAAGCTTGAGAAATGTGAAAAGAATTATTACGTATCCACAATAATGGAAAGGAAAATAAAGTCCAACCTGTGTAGAGAACAACATTTCTTGTTCTCAGGGCTTTATATATCATCAAAATTGGGGAAAAAAATGAAGGCAAGGAAATTCCTGATCATTTTCAATAATTGCTTTAGGTTTTCCAATTTTCTTTCTATTTTTATTTTAAGCAAGCAAGCAGACTCTATTCTACTTCTCAAAATTGAAATTTTCAACCACATTTGCTCTCCAGCCATAGCAACAAATGTGTAGTTTCTTTATCAAATATGCAAATGTTTATTTTAATTTAATGCGTGTCTCCAAGTCAATTAAGGATTCCAAGAATGAACTACTTTATGATAAATTATGATGCCTGCCCATTTTATCTTTATGTAATATCAGATAAGTCATTTAAAGTCTGAAAGCCAGTCATTCTGTGGGAAGCTTAAATTACATATACTTATGGAGTGAAAATTGTTCCTATTTGGAGTATTACTAAGTGCTTTGGGATTCTGATGAAATCTGTATGGACCCATGGATACTTGATCATGTGCAACAATGACGAGAATAATATATGCACTTTTAT
>NW_022908109.1:454-740 GCF_012274545.1 Fukomys damarensis | reverse complement strand
GAATCGGGAGGGAGGGGCCATCGCCTAGCGTTAGAGCCACATTTAGGGCCTGGATCGGATTCCAAGTTGGACTCCCCGTGTAGTGTAGCGTGTGACGGAGGGTAAGGCTTCGTGTCCATCGGACCCTGAGTTTTAGGAGTGATGTAGGACTGTAAGTCCCTCCTCGAGGCTCTGGGATGGGGTTAGGGTTAGGCGGAGTATTCCGGAGAAGGATAGCTCTGGGATTTCGCTGCCTGGGCGTCCGGCTGTGGGTTTCCTAGTTAGTGTCAGCCTGAGATGGCACCTG
>NW_022908109.1:0-284 GCF_012274545.1 Fukomys damarensis | reverse complement strand
TTCCCGGTTCCCGGGATCTGCCCATGGAGGCCTGGCTATAGTGGGCAGCGACTGGCCTGCGAGGAGGGTTAGCGCTCGATGTCCGGGACGGAATAGGCACCCCCGCTTTCCTCCCTGAGTAGTGTCCTGAGCGTTGGACGGTGGGTGTCTGTTTTGGTTGAACAACCAGGCTAAGGAATGACGTCGGAGTAGAAGTCCCTCCCCTCGGGTCAGGGCTACTCTTAGCGCTGGGGATAGACAGGATTCCGGTGGGTGATAGGCTGGCAGTTTCTCTCCCCGGCTAT
>NW_022908108.1:0-241 GCF_012274545.1 Fukomys damarensis | reverse complement strand
CCCGGGACCTGCCCATGGAGGCCTGGCTATAGTGGGCAGCGACTGGCCAGTGAGGAGGGCTAGCGCTCGATGATGGGGACGGGACAGGCTCCCCATTCCATTCCCCGCGTCGCTTCGTCTGCATTTCGGGGGGCCGGGGGCCCCTGTTCATGTGACCTTCACTGTTCGGGATGACGTAGGAAGGTGTGTCCCTCCCCCCGGGATCAGGCTGAGGGTGAGGGTTAGGATGAGGATTCCGGTG
>NW_022908107.1:0-249 GCF_012274545.1 Fukomys damarensis | reverse complement strand
CTTGGGCATGGAGGAGCAGATCTTGATTACACAATCAAGAACCCCTGCCTCAGTTTCCCCAAGTATGTGTCAGTGGCAGCTAGATGTGGACCAGCTAACACCATAGCAGCCCCTTTCCTCCTGGGGACACAGGCTGGGTAGATGGCTGTGAGAGTCAGCGTCACCTGGGGGTTTGAGAAGCTGTAGACCACTGTCCTCCTTTTTGATTCCAGAGGACCGGAAGGAGGCCCCCAAATGTGCCCTTTAAAG
>NW_022908106.1:0-203 GCF_012274545.1 Fukomys damarensis | reverse complement strand
CTTGAATATGGCCAGCTTCCTGCCGACGCCTGCGTTACCATCCCAGGCCTGCCTTTTTGCACTCAGAGACTTGGATGCATATAAAAGATGTTGCGGTGCAGCCTCTTTCTCTCTTCTCTGTCTCTCTCTCTCTGTCTCCCTTCCTCTACCTCTCTTTATGGGCTTTTTGAAATTCTGAAAAGTGCAGAGGTGACAAGAGGAAA
>NW_022908105.1:0-907 GCF_012274545.1 Fukomys damarensis | reverse complement strand
ATAATCTTAAAAATGGAACCACAAGCTCTATGATAAGAAAAGAAGATACTTGTTATTCCTTATCAAGACAGATTGTTACTCCCATCACACCCTCACACCTGTATATTCTTAAAATACATTTCTTCAGAATCTGAGAAGGAAGTGCAAGCTCATATAAGCCACAGTTTCCTCGATGCCTCTTAGCATTTGTGGAGGGGAAAGTTTGGCACCTTTGTATGCTACTCTCATTACCAACAGCTTCATTTCTTGCTATCGTAGCTCCAAAATCACAGTTCCAAGTCTGAGTAGTTTCCTTTAACCCAGTTTCTCAATTTGGGAGCCTTGTTCTCTTTAATAACTTCCCAACCTGATCAAGTATACGCTCTTGGGCACGCATTTATGTCTTTTAAGCTTCAGGAGGTTTTACTGCTATTGTTTCTATTTTACTGATGAAGAGAAGGATACAGAACAGTTGAGTAACTTGCTGAAAGTCGCCTAGAGGTAAACAGCAAAACCAAAGTACCAACCCAGAGCTTGTGTTTTACTAGGTATTGAAGACAGAGATTTCACGCTAAACTGCATGACCACCATTTTTTCAAAGAGATTTTGAGATAGGGTCTTTTTAAGTTGCCTAGGTGGGACTTGAAATTCCGATGCCTCAACCTCCCCAAATTCTGGGATTAGCAGCGTGTGCCACCGTACCTGGCTCTCAAGCCCTCTTGATTTAGTTTGTCTCCTATTCAAGACACATAATGCTAAATCTTTCTGAAATGACCCAAGAATAGAGATTCATACTCACTTAATAATTTTTAATTAATTCTAGATACAAGGTTTACTCAATTCTACTGTTTCCAGATAAAAATTCAACCCTGATTCCCTTTACAAGTGCAATTCAACATTCCTGCTTTATGTAGGCATCCACAAGGAC
>NW_022908104.1:0-884 GCF_012274545.1 Fukomys damarensis | reverse complement strand
GCTCAGGCAATAAAGTGTTTCCAGATGAGCTCCACTCAGGGAAGTGTGTGTCTGTTATGAACAAAGATTGCTACACAGAGCAGGAAATTTACAGCGGACTCCATTAGGAAGGCACCGTGCAAGTGACACTAGGACATACAACTTTTTGTACTTGGGCTGGGGATCTGGCTCAGTGGTTCTGGCACCTGCCTTGCAAGCACAAGGACCTGAGTTCGATCCCCGGTACCAAAAAAAAAAAACAAAAAACAACTTTTTGTACTGAATTACTCCAGCGAACCATTTAGAATAACCAACACCTCAAGGCAATGCAGAATGTACAGGGAAAGGTTTCAGAGATTATTTTGACTATGATACTAAAATCGATGGCTAAATCCCACTCCACCCCTCAGCCTCATCCAGTTATCAGTACCTATTTCAAAAGCATTTATTTTAGGGTGCATTTTCTTATCCAGCTCATTTTAAAAAGGGCAGTTGTAAGCATAGAACATAAAGTTGGGCATTATTTAAACATCAGGGTTTAACAGTGGTTTCTTTATTCAAGCCTCTGAATGCTCCAGAACTTCATTTTCCTGATCTGTAGGATGGAATGAGTATGCTCACAAATTCTACTTACAAATGAAATTACAGATATTTACGCTCTTTTCTACAATTTAGTTACATTTCTCACATCAACCTTATCAACCATAACATATGCACATGTAGCGCTTTTTAAGTGCAGATGGCACAGCCTTGAGAGCTGTAGAATGAAGGTGGTATTTATCTCAGGATTTCTATAGCTCTGATTACCTAAATACACTAATAGAAAAATTGGGCTAAGAAAGAACAGCAACTGCCAAGATATTCTCTTAGTTACACTGGGTATTGAAACTGCAGAAAATGTGTTC
>NW_022908103.1:0-223 GCF_012274545.1 Fukomys damarensis | reverse complement strand
TTCCTCTCTTGTTCGAGCTTTGGGTTTTTCTTGGTCTTGTTTTTCTAGGAGTCTAAGTTTCATTGCTAAGTTGTTTATTTGAGCCCACTCTGTTTTCCTAGTGTGGGCATTCAATGGTATGAATTTTCCACGTAGAACTGATTTCATTGTGTCCCAAAGGTTCCTGTATGTTATATTGGCATTCTCATTTATTTGTAAAAACTGTCTAATTTCTTCTTTAATT
>NW_022908102.1:0-227 GCF_012274545.1 Fukomys damarensis | reverse complement strand
AGAATGAAACACTGTTGTGAGGCACTTTTAGCAGAGAAGCCCTTCAGGTCTAAGAGAGTGCCTAGCAGCTCTGAGTGCACACAAGCCTCCAGAACTCTGTATACTTGGGGATAGGTTCAGTTTGACGTTAGAACCCAAACGCACTTTGCAGAGTCCTTCTGCCGTTTAAAGTGCAGTTTTCCCCGGGAAACAGCTTCTCCCGCTGCTTAGCCATTTAAAGCGAAAGC
>NW_022908101.1:0-258 GCF_012274545.1 Fukomys damarensis | reverse complement strand
GTTCAATCCCTGGTACCAAATAATAATAATAATAATAATAATAATAATAATAATAATAATAATGAAATACATCTGGTATGAGACATGAGTTGGTTCTGTCCATAAGTGTTGGTCTAATCTAACTATCCACAACAAGACATATTTCTTTCTCAAAAGTAAGTAAATAAATAAATAAGCCAGCTATGTTGGCAGACATGAGTAATATCAAATAAAATGGAGAACAAGGTAAAAAGATAAAAAGTTCAAGACAATCCCAGG
>NW_022908100.1:0-230 GCF_012274545.1 Fukomys damarensis | reverse complement strand
CCCCTCGGTCGGCGGGGCCCGGCCAGTCCCTCCTCCTGGCCCCGATCCTGCTGCTCTGCCCCCACCACGGGGTCCCGCCGGTGACTCTGGGCCCCGCTTCTCCCACTCAGGCCCTTTCTGCCCGGAAGCCCCTCGCAGCCCCGTGGCTCCTGTCCCCGCAGCTGCTGGGCATCCCGCCCTCCAAGGAAGTTGGAGCCTTGGCAGCGTCCCCGCGGGATGGAGGGAAAGGT
>NW_022908099.1:0-206 GCF_012274545.1 Fukomys damarensis | reverse complement strand
TCCTTCCTTATTTATTGTCTGCTCTCACAATTTAAAGCCCTTTGGGACCCCAGAATATTTCAAAAGAAATATTTTTAGAAAGTATACACTTTGCTCACTACAGAGTATGAAGGGCAACAATAATAACACATAGACACAAATAGAATTACTTTGCACTTCCAAATAGCTTCATGTTATGTAACTGAAATTTTGAGAGTAAGCTTGCT
>NW_022908098.1:0-247 GCF_012274545.1 Fukomys damarensis | reverse complement strand
ATTAACTCCCTCCTCCCTGGACCCCCCATTTGTCAGAAAGATGGGGCAAGCGTGGTGGGTGAAGGGATGAAAGACTGGGTTCCAGTGCCCGAGTTGCTGATAATCTAGTTCTGTCATTGCCTGGTAATGTAGAAAAGGTGTGTCCCACCCCATCCCTGATTTGTAACCATGAATATCGACCCCCGTTCTTGGTGGTCTCAATGGAAGGATACAGAAATCCCTCTGCTATAATTGCCCCTGATTTGGA
>NW_022908097.1:0-212 GCF_012274545.1 Fukomys damarensis | reverse complement strand
AATTCTGGGACCGCTGGGTGAGGGAGTTGGATCCTGAAAGGACGACGGAATTAAACGCCACAGTCCCCTTGCCCAGGAGAGCCCTGCTGCCTCCCAGTGTGCAGGGTGCCGGCCACCCTCCCCCGTGTGACTTCTGTGCGTGGCTCCCACCCTGGCAGTGGCAGTGGCTTCCTGGCTCCTGGCTGCAGCAGGAGCTCCCGGCTGCCCCGCTC
>NW_022908096.1:0-267 GCF_012274545.1 Fukomys damarensis | reverse complement strand
GTGCTTATGCAGTCTTAATATTTGACTTTGAGCATCCATTGCCTGCACAGTAGTCCCTCTCAGATCCCTCTGTGTATACAAAGATAAACACAGGCATATTGAATTCATTTTTACAGTGTTTGAGTGCAAGGCAGTGTTTTCAACTTTGTGGATATAGTATGACCGATTAGTCTCTTAGCTCCAGAGGAAGTCAAGAGTTCTTGTGCACAGTTCTAACAAATTTTAAATACATTTATAATTGTTTATATGCATACTTGTGTACATTTA
>NW_022908095.1:0-208 GCF_012274545.1 Fukomys damarensis | reverse complement strand
TCTCCAGATATGGGCTGTAAAGCAGACCTATGTGGTAGAAATGTCCAGGTCACTGCTCACAACACTCTGGCTGTTTGTCCAGCCAGGAACCACACCTTGTCCATGGGTTTAAATCCCAGAAGCCATGAGCTGGGCCTGAAAACCTCCAGGCTCTGACTGGATGCTTCTTGGAGGGTGAATTTAGGAAAGCCAGGAAACCTCTGTGAAC
>NW_022908094.1:0-988 GCF_012274545.1 Fukomys damarensis | reverse complement strand
CAAGTAAAATACACATGAATTAGTAAAAGAAAATAACCAGGACTTATGACCCTGGGACATAGCGTCTGGTATGTCCGAGGCTGAACAAGGACTTTCTCCTGCTTATGCTATCAGACTTGCAGGGGACAAGTGATCGCCCACAAATGGAACAAGATCTATCCAGGGCATAGGACAAGGTGGAATTCAATGAAGCAGAGGTGCACAGAAAACACCAAAAGTGGAAGAGAAGCAGATGTTAAGAAAATCCTGCCACTGGCCATCTCCATCCTAAACACAAAGCTCAACAAGCATTTAAAAGTTTGTTACTGTTCGCTTGTGGTCTTCATGAGGCTCACTTGTTTCACTGTTCACAACTGGTCTTCAGGAGGCTCTGCTCTCAAATGTCTCTCCCAGCTGCCAATTCTCTGTTCATGAGTTTCAAGGAACAGGATAGTAGAAATTGGGGAAAGGAAGGATGGTTTTCATTGATACAGCATTTGGTATACAAAGAGGATGTACTGATATCTAGTAAATGAGAGTTTAGGGTGTCCTTTTTCGAATACAAAAGAGCAGACAACTAATTATTCTGCACAGTGCATGGGGCACAATGTTGTAATATCTTGCTTGACATTCCTGTTGTTGAAAAACTTGTTTGTAATTATTTAAGGTAAGAAACTAGTCCATAAGTATTGTTAGCACTGTTTCTATATGTAATTGAGTTTTGCCAAGAATGCAAATGCAGTGCAATTTAAGGGAGAGTTGTCTTTTGTCCAAAACTTTTGTAAGAATTGCTCACCATTTTAGAAAATTAGACTGCTAATGCCATTGGTGCCTCTTAGCTCTTGAGTTGCCAGCACAAAACTGGTATCTTTCTATTTCCAATGATGTCACATCTAAGTGCCGATGTACACCAGCTCACTGTGTTCAGTCTAATCACTTAAATATTGAAATACATATTTATAATAATGTACTTTTATTTATGCTTCTTTTGTTGCATTTAGCAGCACTG
>NW_022908093.1:0-210 GCF_012274545.1 Fukomys damarensis | reverse complement strand
GGTAAAAAATGCACATAACTTAAAAATTACCATTTTGAGCTTCATTGTCAAATTTAATGGCATATGCACATTTATCTGCTCTCTTTTTATTGACTCTGTGCTTTTGCCATTTCCAGAATGCCATACAATTGGAATCATAAAATGTGCAGGCTTTTCGGACTGTCTTCTTTCGCTAAAAGATGCACCTTAAGGGAACTCTGCAGTGGTGGT
>NW_022908092.1:0-346 GCF_012274545.1 Fukomys damarensis | reverse complement strand
CTGAGGGACAAAGTTCCTGACCTGTCAGGCCTTCCTCTGAAATCTGGGGGCAAGCCTTCCTGATCCCCACATTTCTTGCATTCTGCAAGCACCTAACACCAGCACCAAGTGGGTGATGCCAAGGTCTGCTGCCAGCTGGAGCACTAGCGAGTCTTCCTTCTTGCTTAGCAGTAGGGATCCTGTGCTTGTGAACTAAATCCCAAGGAAAAACTTCCCTAGTCACTGCAATTCTGGAACATGGTGCTCTGAGGCATTCGCCTTTGCAACCCTGAGGCTGCAAAGGCTGGAATCCTGCTGGTTCTTGTTAAGTCCTCAAGCCATCTTTTCCGTTGTCCTGTTCCTTCTC
>NW_022908091.1:0-381 GCF_012274545.1 Fukomys damarensis | reverse complement strand
CCTGGAGGACTGGATTGCATGAAATTGGAAATATGAATGTTTTATGCCACCCAAGCCAGCAACAAGGCCAGGCCATGATCTTTATTGACTCTTAGCACTGAACATACTATCAGGTCCCTTATTCTATACATAGATACAAATAAGACATTAAGCTATGAAGCAATAGTTTCAGTTCTTCCCATGGTATTTCCTTTAGTACAGTCTTTGAAATATGAAATTCTTATTTGGCCAGGCCCTGAGGCTCATGCTTTGTGTTTGCGGGGTAAGCCAGTACCCTACTCAATCAATGTTACCTACAAGCCCAGCATGGTGGCACATGCCTGTAATCCCAGCACTCAGGGGGCTGAGGCAGGAGGATCTCTGTGAGTTCGAGACCAGCCT
>NW_022908090.1:0-224 GCF_012274545.1 Fukomys damarensis | reverse complement strand
AGAATCTAAGGCTTGTTTTTCCTAGCTGATGTGAATGTGACTCTTTAGAAGCTCACATATGACAGGAAGATGGTCCTGTATGTAGACAAGCCCAGGACCTGGTAGGAAGGGAACAAATTGTTTTATGAAAGTCCAGCAGAGGGAGCTAAGAAACACAAGTTTTTCCCTCTTACCAAATATTCTCAGTGGTTATAGACATGAAAAAAAAAAGGAAACATTTGTCT
>NW_022908089.1:0-229 GCF_012274545.1 Fukomys damarensis | reverse complement strand
AAATATGTTGTCTTCTTTAACACAGTGGGGTTTTACATGCAGACTTGAGCTTTTTAGATACTGTTAATGGCTGATTCTACCACGCTTTTAATAAATTCAGTTCGGCAAAAGTCCATGCTTTTATCCATGCCCTTTCTTTACTGTGACCTTATTCTGCTATGATTGATGGTAGTATTGTACAATGTGCTGGCATATTAAAAATTGCATTTGGGCTCCCTAATTTACTAGT
>NW_022908088.1:0-379 GCF_012274545.1 Fukomys damarensis | reverse complement strand
CCCAAGTTCACCATGGGAGCTTGATAACCAAAGATCCTCCCTGTGAGTGCAGGCTTCTCACTACGACATAAAGCTGACCAGATTGAGTACATGTCTTTGGACAAGCTGAGTCCCAGTAGGGTGCCTATTCCTTCCACTAAACTCATCGATCGGTGAAGTCTTTCTTCCTTCTCTGGGAAGTGGTTGGGGAGAGACTGAGAGGATAGTGGAGTTTGGGTTGCTTCCTGTGTGAACATGGGGAGTGAGAACTATAGTCTTCTGCAATACCCTTTCTCAGCCCTAGGGTGTGGGTCGGGAGACCCTTATCCTCTGGGAGTGGACTAGTGGCATAAACTATTGGTCTTCAGTTACTGGCTTTTTTGGGGGATGCTGGGGATCG
>NW_022908087.1:3222-5320 GCF_012274545.1 Fukomys damarensis | reverse complement strand
ATCACCATTTTCTGCAACAAAGTGGTCCCAGAGCCCATGACCTGTGTGCAATGGACCAAGCTCACTGGGGCCTCAAATGAGGCCCAAAGACAGGCTGCGGGCACTTTACGCGAGGCCTTGAAAATTCCAAGATTCTCCATGGGACCTTGTCCAAAGTGTGGCATTCATTTAACAAGAAAAGATCTTTATTTGGGCAAATTTTATTTAAATGGGTTTAAGGGTTAGGTTTTTTGAACTGGGTGAACTGGACCCGACTCTCATTCTGAGCTGTCCTGGTTCTACAGCTGGGTGATAACACGGGACATGCAGTGGAACAGGACTGAGTTCCAGCTCTTCTGCCAGGTGGGCTGAGGCTTTCTCTGGGAAGCTGAGGCATGCTGCTTCCCTGCTGTCTGGGGGGAGGCCTTGTGGGAGTACAGAGGAGATGGCAGCACCTAAAGGCTGTCTTGGAGAACCAAGGATTTCAATATTGCAATAACTGTAAAATTTTTAAATCAATTTTGCCTGCCATTGAGGTACTAATCGAAAGGGCAGCATCATCAGGGTTAGAGCCAGGAGTGGGGCTCCACAGACTTGCTTGTGCTCCACCCATCTGTGTTCAAGGACGGAAAGAAGCCCCGGGAACTTCTCTGAGTGGCCTCAGTACAGATGTGAAATAGCAAGGAGGGGACTTCTTGTTTTCCTGGAAACAGAAGGCTCATGCTTGAACTTCTTCCTGATAATTTATTAAAGTGTTTGCATCTTACACTAGCTTAAGTCCTCAAACAGTGTAGATAAGCAGTCAAATTTTAAAGAAACACAAAAATTAATTTGCATGTGTTATTGCCTTCTGGGCCTGAGATGAGAGGATGCCTCTGAGGGTGCCCCACACCCCTGTGGTCTCAGGGGAGAAGGTCTGGCATGGAAAGCCGTGCTGTCCTGGGGACTCTCCTGTGCCCACTGGTGCCCAGGCCCAGTGCCAGGCCTGCTTGTCCACACAGTGCAGGGAGGTAGCCAGAGGGTATCCAGCCTCTGCATTTCATTAACTTTGTGTTCAATCAGCAATCTGCAAATCTAACTTTGGAGTTCGGAAACTAGGAAAAGAAAACAAAAAAAATCACTTATTGGGCTGTTGAAAAGTGAGCAAGTAGGTGATAGGTGGAGTCAGAGTGTAAATAGAGGTGATGTAAAGAGGATACTCACATACTGAGGTAAAAGTGACAATGTAAAATGAAACCCTGCTGCCTCTCATCCCTCAGACCCTGTCTCCAGTGCTCCAGCATCAAATCCTTACCTGGAAGGGGATTGGGATTTAGAGTGCAGAGTAGCCATGGCAGTGTCCTCAGTTTAAATATATGAAATACATGAGAAGTCTGGTTAGGCCAAGAACTTCTACCTTGAACAAAAACAAGAGTGCTGAAGCAAGAGGGAAAGTTCAGGTGAGTGCTGGAAAGTCCCAAGGGTGAAACAACAGGCCCAAGGGCACTGGCTCCCATTGCCTCCCAACCTTCCTCCTGTTGGATCCGTCCAGGGGACTCCTCACTTGCCTTCTAACCCATTGTTGCTCAGAGCAGGGGGCAGTCCCCCAGGGCTTGCCTGGCTCCTGTATGGAGTCACCTGTCACTGTTAGGGCCTTTCTGTCACAGACTTACTGCTGGAGACCCACAGGCCAGGTGTGCTCTGAAAGCACAATAACCGTAGAGTACTACAAGGAAGAAAGTGGGTGTCCTGGTGCTATACAGCTTGCGGGCTTGTTGTCTGCCCAGGACTCATGGCTCCCAAACACTTCTTTCCCCTAAGAAGATCCAGCGGGGCTGGAGCCCAGGCCACAGCCAGAGGGTGACATGTGCCATGTGCTGCCCAGCTTTCCTGAGACCGGATCTGCACCTTCACAACATGAGAAGCAAGAACTCATGCTCTGCTCTTTCTATAGTTTACCAAGACATTTGTGTTGCAATCCTTAAAGGTTCTTTTTGGGATTTTATGAACAATTCAGAAAATTTGAGATGACTAAAGGTAGGCTTTATAAATAAAATAATACAGCTATATTTTATGGCCAGGGACTTAGCTCAGTGGTGCAGCGCCTGCCTCGCGATTGCAAGGTTGATCCCTATTACAA
>NW_022908087.1:2065-2406 GCF_012274545.1 Fukomys damarensis | reverse complement strand
AGAGGACGGGGAGGGAAGGCAGATCTTGCAAGCTGGCTGAGTTAGGACTGGTAATGGCACAAATGCAGAGATGTCCTTGGAGCCAACGTGCTGTTCACTTGGGGCAGCTGGAAAAGGGAGAGTTGTTGAGAAATATTTTCTGGAGCATCTTTTTGACTGACGTGCTGATTACAAGATACTGTGATGCATTTTGTCAACCCCTGAATTGATTTTTAAAAAGGAGAAAACATGAAAATCAAGTCTGGGTGCCAGGTGATCTGCACCATATAGCTCAAGGTTCTGTAATCACAAGAAGGCATTCTAGTTGCAGACTGCAGCTAATGAAGAGTGCGTGTGCGCGC
>NW_022908087.1:0-316 GCF_012274545.1 Fukomys damarensis | reverse complement strand
AGCGCATATCACAAAATGATTAAACACATTCGAAAGAATACAAATGATCATAAAGCAAGAAAAATAGCTAGACAGCAGTCTTTCTTTCTTGTTTGTGGCTTCAGATCAGCCCCAGACTGAAAGAAATGTATGTTTGAAGACCATAAAAATAGCTAGACAGCAGTCTTTCTTTCTTGTTTGTGGCTTCAGATCAGCCCCAGACTGAAAGGAATGTATGTGCTTGAAGACCACAGCCAGAGAGTGAGAATTTGCCCACAGGGTACGGAGCCTGTGGGCCCTTGGTGCCGGAGGAAGAGGGAGGCTTCCTTGGACTCTG
>NW_022908086.1:0-233 GCF_012274545.1 Fukomys damarensis | reverse complement strand
TGTGCCTGAGCCTCCAGTTGACAGAAGCTATGATATAGCAAATGGCATAATTTTGTATTGTTATGTGGATGGTAATTTGTTACTAGGCAATAGAAGACACAAGCAGTATATAAATACAGCATATAAGGTGGCTCTTTAGAAGAGTCCTGGAAGAGAAAAGTGTGAAGACGACTTGGTTTGAAGATTTACTATGAAGGTTTAGTAATCAAGAATACATGCTTTTATTATAAGTA
>NW_022908085.1:0-911 GCF_012274545.1 Fukomys damarensis | reverse complement strand
GGAAAAGTGAATTTATTTTGTAGAAGTGAATAAGCTCTAAATTAGTTATATAAGTCATTAAGGATGAAGTCACTAAGGATGTGCACTTTAAAACTATGATTTACATGAAACTGTAAATACCATGGTGCTAGAAATTGTATTTTCATCTTTTAGTGTGATCACAATGATAAAATGATACAAATAAAATAATTATTCAAAACCCAAAAGCCAGGTGCCTATAATTCATCAGGTGCTGGAGGAGTTAACTTCCAGAAAAATGAGTAAGTAACATGAATTGTGACATATCTATTTTCCTACCCTTCCCCCTTCTCTGAAAATATCCAGAATTTGCTTTAAGAGCTATGCAAAAATGGCACCCCCCATACAGATACAAGATCAAGGGAGGGAATGAAAGATGAAGCAGCAGATGAGATAATAGACAAGATAATTACAGAGCTTTAAAAGCCTTGGATTTATTTTTAAGATATAAGAGCTCTATTTAGAAAAGCCCATAGCTAACTTTACGTGAATCTTGAATGAATTGTTCTGAAACATGTGAATAGTAATGAAATTAAGAAAAGCAAAGCATTCTTTCCTTTCTCTTTAATGCCTATCCTGGCTGGCCCCGTTGTCCAGGTGGCCCAATGATGTTCTGACTGCCACATGAAGTTAGTGCCACTGACTTTGCCATGGGTAGATCAGGGTTGGGGTGTAGTAGGATGAGCTCTTTCCCTGTTTCGGACTTTATGGCATGGCCCACACAGTAAAACTGTTGTCATTTCAAGGGGATTACAGAGCTTCTTTCTGCCCCTCTCTCACTGTGCCCCAAGAGAGGAAGAGTAACATCTCAGTTGTGAGGCAGAGAATAGACTGGTCTGTGTGTGGCACATGCACATTTGTTTTTAACCTGGCCTATTCTCAAACAGCACTTG
>NW_022908084.1:0-643 GCF_012274545.1 Fukomys damarensis | reverse complement strand
TCATGAAAAAAAATGAGGTTTTGTTGAGCTAAGCACCTTTGCAAGGAATAGAATCCATGAAACGAAAGGCAAATGGAAATAAAGTCATTTTCCATGAGAGTGTAAATTAGCAGTTTTGATTCTGCTATATTTGAACACTGGAATTAAATAATTGAGTCAGCAAGAGTTTACAATTTAGTATACTGAGTGTAAGTGGGAGACAGATTTCTCACATATGGGAATGTGAGATCACAGATAAGCAAGGAGAAGACGCTAGACAGATCCATGTGTAATGTGTTGGAGTTGGAGACCTTCATAGGAATTTGTATTTAGCTTAATATAGAGCCAGATGGCCACATATAACATTATTTAGAGATCTGTGTATGTGCATAAGTTACTATACATGTACTTAGACCTCAGTTCCTAACAGAATTCTCCCATTAGAGTTACCAAGCATTTTTGAGGAAATGGCCGATTCTAAGATGGAGGCACAGAACACACAATATGAGTCCAAAGTGTTTGTGGTGCCCTAAAATTAGGAAATGGTGAAAAGGGAAAAGAAAACACTGAAAGGACTCGCAATTATCAAAGCTTGAACAAATGTGTATGACAAAATTGATTAAATCAATAAGTAGAGGATAATAAATGATAAAGATATATAATA
>NW_022908083.1:0-1655 GCF_012274545.1 Fukomys damarensis | reverse complement strand
GATGGAAAGAAAGAATCTTTATTTGGCTTCTTATTAAGCCCACTTTTTTCTTTATTATTAATGAGGCATACCAAGAAAGAACTTAGTGGCTGCAAACTGCCAACAACTTTCTCAATGATTTCCCCCACCCCCATCTACCTTCACTAACTGAAAAAGCAACCTCTAGAAAAATACTGACCACGTTTAAATTCAGATAGAGCATTTGTATTTTTTCACCATAAGCACTCAGCTGTTTGTTACAGATTGAAGGTCTAAAGCTTGCGAAGAAAAAGAGCCAGGAAAAAAATTCAAGGGTATATTTGTTCATACACACACACACACACACACACACACACACACACACACACATGGATTGATATGTTCAATAGTGAACACTCAAAGCTCCATTTTCCCCATTATTCTGAAGAATTTTTAAGATACACAACTTGACATACTGAGTAGAACTCTTTCTAGTCTCTCACACTACATCTAATGAAGCATTTTTAATTTCAACAATAGTTTCTCTCCAAACCGAAAATGAAGTATAAAGGTTAATGAATATTAACTGGATTCTACAGAAACAGGACTAAGTACATCCATGCATCCAACAGGAATTCCATCTAAATCAAATATATTGTTTCTTTAAAGAGTTTTGCCAAATTCCTATTTAAAAAGTCCCACGAACACTTCCTATTTTTGCCAATTTTATTTATGCAATTAAACTGGCTTCTTGCAAGAGTTGGCTAGAGAAACTATATTTTTTATAAGCTCATTAGTTTACAGTCAAGCTCCATTATATCATAATCATTCATCAGGAGTCAGCAGTGAGAATGTTTCCTTGTGCAATGAGAATGTAACGAAAATATGTATTCACAATAGGCCATAAAATGTGTGAGGTACAGAATGCCCCAAATCAGTGGTAAAGCCAGTGTGTGCATCTGGCTTTCATTGTTTCTGAAAAGCATTAACAGTTGTATGGTCACAAACCTAGCTTTAACTTAGAAGCCGTATACTTAATTATTAATCTTCATGTTTCCATCCTTTCCGAATTCCACTCCCTAAAGAGAAGCAGAATTGCTGTTGTTAAAGTCTCTTATGGGAGATCATATGGCTTAGATGATTTTTCTAGCATACGTCTGTAATAGCTTCGTTTAAATATTTCTCCTCGTATCAAATGTTGTATATACCTGTGTCAGCTCAGATCTGAATATTGCCTTAATCTCTGAACTGTGGGAAGTCACAGTGCCCTGTACAGGGGAACTGGGCCCCAGGAGCTGGCCGAACCTAGGCACCCCGAAAGCCATCTGCCTAAGCACCCTTCGAGGTGGTCTAAGGGTCTCATTCTGCACCCATGTACGGGAGTAACTGAGCTTGAGGAGCCAAAAATAATGCTGCTTCCACAAAGCCCAGTGGGCGCAGCTTTAGAAACGCAAGAATAAATTATGCGGACATGCTCGCGGGGCTGACTGGAAAAGGGAAAGCGTTCACGTTAGGATGCTAATGTAGAATTTCAGGAACCGAGGGGGCATGGGGCTCCGACATCAAACCTCCCTTCTTGTTAAGCAGCTTGAGGTCCCCATTCCCTCGCCACGAAAACCGAGGCTGCCCGGATCCAGGGAGTGGGTGTTTTTCCTCCTTCCTTGCCGCGTTTTCCCAAACCCTGCTTGGGCACCACT
>NW_022908082.1:0-520 GCF_012274545.1 Fukomys damarensis | reverse complement strand
CTCCACAACTCTGTATACTCGGGGATAGATTCGCTTTGACTTTAGAAGAGAAACGAACTTTGCAGAGGTCTTCTGCAGTTTAAAGTGCAGTTTTCCCGGGGAAACAGTTGCTCTCGCCTCTAAGCCGTTTAAAGCGAAAGCGGTCAGTTTCATGAATGTGAAGTACTTCAAAGAGAAAGGTGCTGCAACTCTGTGATTTTCCCAGTGAAATCCACCTCTTATGTGGACTACAACTGTATTCCTTTTTGTATGTAGGTTTCTGCATGAAAGAGATTGAAACACTGTTGTGAGGCACTTTCAGGAGAGAAGCCTTTCAGGCCTAAGAGAGTGCATAGCAGCTCTGAGTGCACACAAGCCTCCAGAACTCTGTACACTTGGGGATAGGTTCAATTTGACATTAGAACACAAACGCACTTTGCAGAGAGCTTCTGCGTTTTAAAGTGCATTTTTCCCTGCTAAACAGCTTCTCTCGCCGCTTAGCTGTTTAAAGCAAAAGCGGCCAGTTTCATGAATGTGAAGT
>NW_022908081.1:0-280 GCF_012274545.1 Fukomys damarensis | reverse complement strand
AGCATAAACTAAACTCTTTAGATGCATCTATCTCAAGTCTACTAAAATTCTATTAAATAGATAGAAATATTCCCATTCTACAGATAAAGGCACTTATCATAATCTTAGGCAGATTAAATCACTTAAAAAGAAATAATATAAAAACAATTACTATTGATGGAGCATTTACCAGATTTTGTTTCAGAATATTCTAAAGGTTTTACATTTCATTCACGGTGAATTATCCTACAAGCTAGGGCTGCCATTTATATCCTTTTTTACAGGTGAGGAAACAGACACA
>NW_022908080.1:0-203 GCF_012274545.1 Fukomys damarensis | reverse complement strand
ACACACAACAAGAACTTCATAAACTTGATATACCTCTTATGGAATGGTGAAGTCATACAATATAAATGGTTTAAATCCATAGTAAGCTTATCTAGCAATGTATTAGTTAAAAATTATGAATGCCTGCTTATATAAACTGTAAAAAAATTGTTAGATTCAGTAAAGAAAAGTCCACTACTGTAGATAAAAGTAAAATTTCATAG
>NW_022908079.1:0-825 GCF_012274545.1 Fukomys damarensis | reverse complement strand
AATATATATATATATATATATATGGAAATAACACTGTAAATCCCATTGATCTGTACAATAAAAAATGTAAATGTCTCTGAGATAAATTATTAGGACTTAAAGATTTACTCAGATAGTTATGTAAACATGAATAATCATGTGTCTCAACCTAAGAATCTATGTTAAATTATTCATTCCCACAGTAGATTTTCCAATTAACCCAGAGTCCTGTTCTTTAGGCTGTATTTTTTTTTCAGAGTAATCATTGCATTTTTAATAGTTTGAGTTTACTATAAAGAATTTAAGTGATGAAAATTAAATAATTGTATTTATTAAAGAATTATAAGGAAGAAACTAAAAGAGCTGCCCTGAATTGAACCCCCAGATAGATATCGTTAACATAATATGAATATTTTGAAAGTTACAATAATGTCACTCCAAATACCTCTTTCTCCTATACATAATTACAGATAGGAGGCCAGATGAGCCCACTAAAATAAATTTCTATGAAAGAGATGTGCTATGCATACTGTTTTGAAAATTAATTTAATTTTACTTGAAATTTAGTAGAAAATTGACATTAAAATGAAAAAATTTATGAATTTTAAGTAAAAGTTTCTGTACCACTAGAGATATTATTTTTAAATGCACCCTATTAGTTCAAAACAATAATAATAATTAAAGTTTGAAAAAATGGAAGTCATTTTTAAGACATTTATATCAATTTTAAATAATGCTAATATACTCTATAACATGAAAGATATGGAAATTAGCACTACTCTGTCCATGTTTATGTTAGTTTTCTTCTTTAATTTGCAAGATTTGTGACATTTGCAAGCTCTCATT
>NW_022908078.1:0-218 GCF_012274545.1 Fukomys damarensis | reverse complement strand
GAAATGTAGGTTGAGTCTAGAAAGCTGAGTTATGAATTAATAGCACATTACAAACGATTCTGACAAGTAAAGGGCCATCTCAAAGTGCATGTTAGTATAACAAAGAAGCAAAACCGTGTCCTTCTTTTACTATTAACAAAGCTTATAATGAAAAATTTTAATCAATTTTAATATAATCTTACTTTTTGTATTTAAAAAAAGATAAATAATAGAAATTA
>NW_022908077.1:0-216 GCF_012274545.1 Fukomys damarensis | reverse complement strand
GAAATAATGCATGAAGTGAGAATGTACCATGTCATTATTACTCAAGTTTTTAATAGGCGCTTTTGTAATTGACATTTTTAATTAGCTTATAAATTTTATGTGCTTCTTTGGTTTCTATCATTTTTTCTAATTCTTTCTCTTATAATATTTTTAAAAAGACATTTTTATAGTTTCTTTTTCCTTTAACAGTAAATAATTTTTAGCATTTTACCCAAT
>NW_022908076.1:0-239 GCF_012274545.1 Fukomys damarensis | reverse complement strand
GAAGGAGTGAGGTTTGTGGCAGCATCTTTGATTGACAGGGCAGTCAAATCTCTTCCTGATTGTGCAGTGTTACCCTTGTAAGAGCCTGGGGGTGAGACTTGAACAATTTCAATCTCTTGGAGTCTCTCAGGGATCAGGCTGCTCCATATTCACTCTCTTTAAAAAGATCAGCACTCATTTTCCTTTAAAGTTGGGGTTAGTCTGCCTGAGTTGAATACAAATAAGATGAATGAATTCAT
>NW_022908075.1:0-312 GCF_012274545.1 Fukomys damarensis | reverse complement strand
TGGTGGGGGAAACTTATAGTAGAACTGAGTGGAGTTCAACCCTTTAGGAGGTCGGGGAACTCATTCTGTGCCTTGCAGCCCTAGCTCAGTCCGCTTTGTGGGGTTCTGCCATCAGCTAGCTGAGGTCAGGGGACCCAGCTCTGAAAATGGCAGCACATATTGTATATTATGACAGCAGTGATATAGTCTGAAAGAGGCTCTTTAAACTCATTTTTGTTTCTTTCTTTTTTTCACCCTACTCTAAATTCGTTTTTTTCTTTTTGTTTTCTTTCTCTAACTCAGTCTCTTACTCCACTGTAGTATCCCTCATCT
>NW_022908074.1:0-456 GCF_012274545.1 Fukomys damarensis | reverse complement strand
AATTCTTATCCCAGTTGCTGGCACAAAAAATAATCTCAGAAAATGTAAGTGAAGATGCTAAAGTCTTTTTGGGTGCAGGTAGATGTGAGCTAGGCTTAGGATGGTAGGAGGGATTTGGCTTGCAAGAAAGCAGAAGGGAGGCATGCAAGAAAAAAACTAAGAAACAAAAGAAGAAATTGCATTCAATCCAGCTAACCCCCTTCTAGTATGTTGTGCAAAGTGTTAAAATCATCCTATCACAGTGGTATATACACATCCATGTTTATAGCAGCACACAATTTAAAATAGCTAAATCTTGAAAATGGCCTGTGGACTATATAGGCCCATCAACAGAGGAATGGATAAATAAATATGCTATTTATACACAATGGAGTACTATTTGCCATAAAGAAGATAAATGAGGCTTTTTTAGGTAAATAGATGCACCTTGCGATGATGGTTTGAGGGAAATAAATC
>NW_022908073.1:0-202 GCF_012274545.1 Fukomys damarensis | reverse complement strand
ACAGGACAAAAATGAAAATCCATCCACCTTTTTACAAAGGCTGACGGATGGCCTCCGCCAACACACCAAACTAGACCCTGAATCTGTTGATGGCCAGAGATTAATTATGATGCATTTCTTTTCTCAGAGGTACCCTGATATTAGACTTAAACTAAAAAAGCTTGACTGAGGGCCCTTGACCCCTCCGGCAGAGGTCCTGGCT
>NW_022908072.1:0-1267 GCF_012274545.1 Fukomys damarensis | reverse complement strand
AAAATGAAATGTTTAGGCCTGTTTCTTTCTCACCCACAGATTTCTTACTTTGAGGAAAGCCAGTCACTTGTCGCAAGGTCAGGCCTATGGAGAAGTTGACAAAGAGAGGAACTGAGGCCAACTATCAACAGCCAGTTCCAACTTGCCAGTCATATTGGAAGTGAATCCTCCAATTCTGTCAAACATTTGAATGGTTCAGCTGTATTAAGATCCCAAAGCTAAGCCATTTCTGATTATTTCTAACCTAACAGAAACCATTAGATATAATGAAGTTTTATTATTACTATAAGCCACTATGTTATGGGGTAATTTATTATGTAGGAATACATAGCAAGTAGAAGGAGGGTAGAACTAGAGGTTTTTCTTTTTTTGAAACACAGAGTCAGGATTCTTATTCTTGCAAATAATTGGACCCACTACAGCTAGTTTAAGTAGAAAAGAAACACATTAGGGAGTATTAAGTAATCTGCAGGAAGACCAGAGCATTATGTCTAGAGTTTACAAAGGCAAAAACAATGCCCAAGGCACAGCGTACCTCTGCTCCAGCTAGGACCTTATTTCTGCTGCAGCTGGATGAAGATACCTCAGTTCATACCAAGAAAGTTGGCAGTCAGATGTCTGAATGTCCACCATTAATTCCTTCAAAAGCTATTGGCCTACTCCCTTCCTCCACCTAAAGACAGATTCTGTCAAATACCAGCCACACCATGGTGTATTCTTTCAATCAGAAGTCTTGCATAGGTGAAAATAATTAGAAAGATCTATCCATAAGAGGCAGTTAGAGGAAAAATGAGTTGAGGGCTGCATTTGTATGGAAATATTGTTATTAAAGTTGGACATGTCTCAATCATAGAAAAAATGGTTCAAGCAGTGCCAAGTACGTAGTGAACCTGACAAATACTTATTTCTTTCCCCCAGATAAATCATCACTACACTACTATTAGTGGGTAACTGGAGAAATTATTGGCATGTCTTTCTATTTCCTGGACTCTAAATTGCTAAATAAGTTTCATCGCCAGAGCTGCTTCAAATCAATTATAATGACAGCCTAGAGCTGTATGTTAGGACAAGGTTGTGTCTGGCCTCAGCTGGAAAGAGATCTGGGATCTAGTTGTGCTGATGTCATGGATGCTACAAGTTTTTGTTAAATAACAGGCCACTGCAAAAAACAGCATCCTTCTTCTCAGTGTTTTCTTATATCCTGTAGGGAGGATCTGAAAATATTTCATGACCTTTTATAACTGTTTAGGTTAAAACTGTTCACACT
>NW_022908071.1:0-253 GCF_012274545.1 Fukomys damarensis | reverse complement strand
CGGCCAAGGGGAGGCTCCAGTGTGGAAGGCACAGCCTCCTGGGAGGGGTCCATACTCCAGTGCCGCGGGCAAAGGCTGGCGGAACAGATCTGGTCAGAATGCAGACATGGACCCAGGAAAAGGTGATTCACCTCCTTGGGGGCAAGAGTCACTTGGATCAGCCTGTGTCAGATGGCATCAAGACCTCTAGTTGTTCCTCCCTAGAGCCTCTTTGCCCCTTCTCTCATAGTAATACAATCTCAGGTCTGATTTT
>NW_022908070.1:0-249 GCF_012274545.1 Fukomys damarensis | reverse complement strand
ACTCCACATAAGAGGTGGACTTCACTGGTAAACTCACAGAGTAGCAGCACCTTTGTCTGTGGATTACTTCACATTCAAGAAACTGACCGCTTTCGATTGAAACGCCTAAGCGGGGAGAGAAGCTGTTTCCGGGGAAAACTGCACTTTAAATGGCAGAAGCCCTCTGCAAAGTGCGTTTGGGTCCTAACGTCAAACTGAACCTATCCCCAATTATGCAGAGTTCTGGAAGCTTGTGTGCAATCAGAGCTG
>NW_022908069.1:0-1058 GCF_012274545.1 Fukomys damarensis | reverse complement strand
AAACTTTGCATGTGCCAAAGCTTAGCTGCCAAGTGTTGGGAAAAAAATTAGATTTCTATTGAGTGCTGCACTTTGGAATGAAAGAAAACATTGTCTAAATGAAGCCGAGGCTCTCAGTCACCTATGCCTATATTACTGTGAAATCAATTATGTGGGCTCTTTCGAAAGTTACTGATTGTAGCAAATTGAATGGCCTTCATTTCAGCATAATTTGGAGAGGTTGATGTAATCAGAGACCTTACACCATGGTGAGATACAAGATTCGTGATATTCAGATGGGAAAAAGCTACAGTGGTTAAGTCTGTTCTGTACCTCCGCTTACCGGCTGTAACACTTTCATAAGTACAAATGAAATTGTTTTGATGAAGGCGGTGATGGTTCTGAAGGGATGTGTGAGGGGGTAAGGGAGTGGAAATAAGGTTGCTGGAAATCGCAGTATTGTTCTCATATGCATGGAGGCTGAGGAATCTAATCCTAGGCCTAATTGCCTGCAAATGAAACACTTTAATATCAAATCTTGAGTTATGCCCCAGAGCTGAGGTTCAAGTTTAGATGTGAGAAAGGTGAAATGCTTGATTTTTCTTGCTGTGAGTGTTTTTTCCACTTCATTCCTTTGGAAATCTAGTGGCCCAAATGATTGCTCTTCAAATTATAAATTGATTCTCTGGAACCTCAAGACAGTTTGTGGTTAGAGGAAGCGCATGCCAGGCTTGGTTTCAATGTATTTGCCTAAATGCAAAGCTGTCTATGCTGTTTGCAACCAAGTATTCCTGAATTGTGTTAGGTGAACCATCAGAGCCTAGTCCTGAGCCCATACAGTTTGCCCCAAATAAAGCACTAGGTGATCATAATCCATCAAATACCTGTGACTTCTGTGAACACCAAAGCACAGTAAATCAGAAACATTCATCTTAAAAGATGCTCGGGACATATTTTAACTTAGAGGATTCGTGTGGCTTTGACTTGCTAGGAGAGACAGCGAGGCAGGTTCTTTCTATGCAGAAGATTTTCTGTTTGTTCTTTCTGCACTAAGTCCAAAAAGCCTGGTACTAGAACAA
>NW_022908068.1:0-337 GCF_012274545.1 Fukomys damarensis | reverse complement strand
TCCCTTGATGCTCCAACAGATTTCTCATGCCATCCAACCCCAGGCGTGAGCACTCCTCAGAGCCCCTCTCAGAATGGCCATTATGTGGCTTCCTAGTGGATTCATAGCCTAACTGCATGAGCCAGGGAACGTAGTGATGTTTTCAGAGGTGGTCATTATCCAAGCTGTGCTACCTGATCCATTAAGAAACTAAAGCAAAATTTCAACTGAAATCCCATTTAAAAGACATTCTCCCATTACAACTAACCAATAAAAAGGAATGAAATGACAACAGTCTGGGTGAATCTCCAGAGAGTTATGTGGAATGGAAACAAAGCCAATTCCACAAGGTTACACA
>NW_022908067.1:0-282 GCF_012274545.1 Fukomys damarensis | reverse complement strand
CATAAGTTATGTTTGTGCTTGGCAGCATTTACTCAGAATTCCGTCTGGAATTTCGAAGCAAATTAATTTCATCCGAATCCTGAGTTTCCTGGTCCAGCAAAGCCTATAAATTTACTATTAAAATTTAATTAGAAGAGATAGGGTTGTCCTTTTGACAACATTTCTAGACACAACAGTATTTACTGTGAGAATTTACTGGGAATATGTTCATTCATCTGTATTCTGTCATTGTCTCATCCTTATAACCTGTTGATTTAACGGTCTAAGCATTTCCCTCTCTGG
>NW_022908066.1:0-328 GCF_012274545.1 Fukomys damarensis | reverse complement strand
AATGTGTTCTCAAGGACTTTTTGCAATGTCTACAGAGATCTAACCAGGATATCCCTTATATTATTTCCTACTCTTGTCTCCATCTTATTCACACCATAACCAAAGTATCAGAGTTTACATGCCCAGAAGTCACTGCTTCCTCTCCAATGAAAAACTCTAGGGAACTTGGGCCAGAAAAGCAAAAGCAATAGAGTGACCTCGTTTTTTTCCCTGGATTATTCTCCCCAAAAAGAATGGCCCAGAGATTTACTGTGATGTTCAGGGAAAGGTCAAATGCAGTGAGCAAACCCCTAATTGAGGTCAAGATTTTATAAAGTAACCTTTTACT
>NW_022908065.1:0-447 GCF_012274545.1 Fukomys damarensis | reverse complement strand
ACCAGAGAGGGGTGGATTGAGGGAAATGTGGAGACAGCAGCACACCGCCTAGGGCCTCAATGTTATGCCCATCCGTTCAGGCCAATCTCCTGGCACCTGCTTAGAGAAACAAGTGAGAGGGGGCTTGCTGGACACTGAGGAGTTTTGTCTCCAGTTCCTCGGGTGCTGGGTGGACAGCATCTGCCATCCTAATGACCACATCTCAGAAGTCACTAAGCAGGTGAGTGGACACTCTGTATTTGACCTTTTTATATAATTTTAAAAGAGACTGAGTCATTGGAGCAGCCAATGTGCCTTTGTCAGTGGTTTTCATTTACGTCACAGTGTTACCAAAATATTTCACAGGATTCTAGGAGGGGCATCAGCACCCATCTTCAGACTTTATCATTATCTTTCCCCCTGGGAAGCTCTGTGGCCTGAAGCAGACTTCTATGTCTCCTCAGTGGC
>NW_022908064.1:0-220 GCF_012274545.1 Fukomys damarensis | reverse complement strand
AAAACAGGATGATGAAAATCAAACCCACTGAGGCAAGAGGATGTTCTGCACTGCTCCAAAGCAAAATTAGGAACTTTCCCAGATGATATGGGGCAGATTGCAGAGGCTGAGGACCAATGTATGGATACAATGGTCACTAAAGTAAGCTATAGGTATATTTTCTTTAGTAGCATGGTATAACTCATACCCCAAGATGAAGACTTAACATGGTAATGAGACA
>NW_022908063.1:0-991 GCF_012274545.1 Fukomys damarensis | reverse complement strand
CAGGAGGATGAGCAGGAGTTCAAGGTTAGTCTGAACTACATAGCAAGACCCTGTCTCAAAACACACACACAAACAGACTTCTGTATTTCAGACTCTTAGATTAAGGGGAAAGAGAAAGTGCCTTATTCTTCTTCCCACCACTCTACCTAAATTAACTAGAAGCAAACAAACCGCATTTCCCAAAAGCTTATGATTCCAATAGTGCAAGCTTTTCCCCCCTTAGTGCTGAGGATAAAATCCAGGGCTTATCACATGCTAGGCAACCACTCTGCCACTGAACCACAACTTCATTCCTAAAGTGTACATTTTAATATCCCAATTAATGGTGACTCAAGCCTAAGATTTCAAAACTTTTCTGGAGATTAGTTATAAAGGCATTCTTTTTAGAGATTTTATGGAGTTGATTTTGTTTGTTCTTGGTGGGGATCAACCCAGGAAGACCTTATATATGCTAGGCAAGCTCACCACTAGTAAAGTATCCTTAGTCCCCACAAGAATTAACATTCAAGATCCTCCATGGTGCTGTAGGAACAGCAAGACTGAACATTAATGCAGATGGCAGGAAGAAAGTATAAGGTCTACAAACATTAAATCATTTATTCTCACTGATTACTAATACTATAGAGAATTAAATATTAAAATATACTGAGTAAACTAATCTTTATTTAGAAAGTGATTATTACAAGTAAAATATAGTATTTAGAACTTTCATTTAAAAATACAAATTTTATGAAAATTTTAAGCAATTTTAGAATGGCAATTATAAAAGTCAATGTTGAAAATTCTTTTGGATTATATATCAAAATATTGTGAAAAATACTCTTTATTCTGAAAACTATGTCAGGAAAGAATACCTGAATCCTTTCAAACCATAGTTCTAGTTTCTAATTGCTGTTTTGGTAATAACAAGAAAACATATTTACAATTTAACACTGAAATTATATGTAAAATAAGGATATAATAAATTGCATATCATTAGGTTGAATATTAC
>NW_022908062.1:0-2631 GCF_012274545.1 Fukomys damarensis | reverse complement strand
CAGGTGGTGTTCCAGTGGGGACAAGGTTCTGGGGACCTGGAACTAGCTTTGCTGCAGCAAGGGCCAATTGGGATAAAGGATGCCTCATTCCCAGTATAGGAAGACCTCAGAATCTGAAGCTTAGAATGGATGCTGTGGCAACAAGAGCTGATTCTGACCACTTCTAACCAGATCTCACCCCAATTCCACCCAATTTCAGGGCTCCCATCCCACAAAACTACCACTGCATGGCTTTTGGGTCTTCCGAGGTCACTCCTGTGTAGGTCGCAGCAAATAAGAAGCATCCTATGGGGGCAACAGTTCTCAGGAAGGCACTTTAGCACCTTGACCCTGGAAGAACCCTCCTGTCTTGGCCCACATGATTGGACAGGTCATACAGCCTGACCTTTCATCACTGATTGGTTCCTGCTCTTTTGCCCGCCCTCTGTGCCAACAGTAAGTAGAGAAGCAAACCCCTACCTGTGAGAGTGGTCTCAGATGAAAGAGTGCATTGTAGACAGTTCTGAGCCAGGCGGTCTTCTAATATGTTGACTGCAGCTCATCAGAAGGATGCGTGCATTTATGGGCTCTACACCACACTTCTCAGTGCTGCTCCTGTTTTCTTAAAAGGCACAGTGAAAGGGTCGGGTATGTAGTTCAGTAGCACCTTGCCTGCTTCGCAAGGTCCTGAGTTCGATCTCTAGAACAAAAAACAAAAGCACTCAGTGGACTCTTCTTGAATTGTGTTTAGAAGGTTTGATGGCCAATGTGCTAGGGAAGAATCAATCCCTGATGTCAGAATACATCCTCAGGCCAGGCCAGGCCAGAACACAATGCAATAGAGGGAGAGCAGGCTGTTTGAGAAATCAGTATTTGGGAATGAGGTACCATGCTTCATTGTCAAGGTTTTCACACTACTTCTCTCCATGTATTCCTCTTCAGCCAATAAAATGAATGTATGGCCCCAAAAGGAACATAAATATTGGGCAAATGAAGAAATTAGGAGCTCTGGTGGGTGACCAGAGCAACTAGACCCATTCCTTCTGCAAAATACCTGTGTTCTTTCTGTGTACCCTTGCCACATGACTTGCTTCCCTGTTGGATCAATATTAGCTAAACTGCTAATATCCTACAGGGTGATTGTAGTTTGACCCACACTGCACCCACACTGTGACTTTGCTGTGTGCATTACTCCTGACAATGGGACTCTATGGCCACCTCATCAGGGATCTGAAAGTCCAGGCACTATTTTCTGCTTATTTCCAATGAAATTCCTCTAACTTCTCCCTTTGGTTTGATACTTCATTCTTCAAAGTTGTGAGCCCACAAACTTGGTGCATTTGACATGTAACAGGGAGGAGTTATACTTATCCTATGTAAATATGAATGCCAAATGTCTTCTAAAGGCCATGTATTAAAGGCTTTGTTTCAAATGGCTTGGTTGTTGTGAATTTAACATTGCCCTGTGCTTTCTGACCACTGAAGTCTAGGAATTCACAGAAATATTGGAGGAAAGTGGGCACTTGGGCTGTGCTGTAGCACAGTAGGTACCATTCATAACCCTGTTTCGGTTAGTTTCCTGGTTGTCAAGAGATGGCCAGCTTTCCTCTGCCATACAATTCTGTACTTCCAATTCTACATAATGTAATTTAAATTCAGCACAATTATTTTTCTTTTCTTTTTATAGTCTTTCTTTTTTCTTTTGGTTCTTAGAGACATGGTCTAACTTTGTAGTTAAGGCTGACCTTGAACTCACCATGTAGCCCCGATTGCCCTTGAACTCTTGGTGATCCTTCTGCCTCAGCTTCTCGTTATTGGCTTTCTCACATTTGTTGTTTATACTAAATCTCATTTTGAGTTTGTGCATATTTTCTGAAGGTATGAGAATCATAAAAAGTTCTCACACATTATTTACATAGGCTTTTTCTCTTCAGTCGAGGTTCTTTCATATTTCCTATTTTTTGCTGATTGTACTATATAGTACAGTAGTGGTTTTCTGTTGTAATATATTATTAGTACTGCATATAAGAGTCATAAAAAAGCAAAGTCAAGTTTAAGTCTCTTTTGACTATTTCTCTTTTGAATATTGTAATGTATGTACTCCATTCAATTCAACAACAACAACAACAAAAATAACCAAAAAGCAAAAAAAAAGGAGTCACCAACAGAGAAAGAATGTAATGATAATAATGAATCAACACATCTCAGCAAAATTTCTCAACATTAATGGCCTCAGCTCTCCAATTAAAAGACACAGACTGGCAGATTGCATCAAAACAATAGAATACATTAAAATAATTTAATACAAAGCAATATGTATGGACTAAAAATTAAAGAATGCAAAACAGTGTTTCATGCACTAGGTCACCCAAAACAAGCAGGGTAGCAATTTTACTTTCAGAGAAGTTGAGTTTTAAGCTAAAGTTGATTAGAAAAGGCAATGGTAACTTCATACTAGTTAAGAATGATAATGTCTATAAATATTTTTATATTGAGTACTGGAGCACCTCTCTTCATAAAATAATACTGAACATAAAAAATCAAATGAATACACAGTCATAAAGTAATATCAGAGATGAACCACACCCGTGGACATATGGACTTAATAGAGTGGACCCTCAGGTTATGACTGGGCTGATACATGGACAACTT
>NW_022908061.1:0-229 GCF_012274545.1 Fukomys damarensis | reverse complement strand
GCCCGGGATAAAGCTGAGGGAACTTTCTTTCCCCTTAGGACAGGAGTGGGGAATGGGCCAGAGCCCTCTGATTATCTGGGAGTGGACCGTCTAAGGCGGGGCTAAGGACACAGAGGGAACCTTCTAGGGCCCTTTCTGGCACCCTTCCCCGACTCCCACCCCCAGCCCCACCCCAGGTCTGAATTTGCTGCTCTTTCCTTGCACGGCTACTGCTCCACCGGAGACCCTC
>NW_022908060.1:0-378 GCF_012274545.1 Fukomys damarensis | reverse complement strand
GTGCAAAAAGAAGAGATGGCCAATGAAATGTTTCCATGACTTTGGACATGGCACATGCAGAGGTGTCTTAATAGGAAACCTCATTAAGAGAATTGTCCGGACTCAGAGGGGTAAGAGATTGAGCATATATCCTTCCCACCAGACCCATCAAATAGAGGCCAGAGAATGTCTGAGCTGGGAGGAATCCAATGAACCATCTAGTCTGGTCATTTCATTTCTTAGATGAGGCACTGAAGGTCCCGTGAGACAATAGAATTTCTAAGGCTCACAATCAAATTAGAGAATGAACCAGGATGAAAACGTTTTTTGTTCCTGATCCTTTGGCCAGTACTCCATGCATGATACCAAATTCACAAAATTAACCTTTTACAGACTGGT
>NW_022908059.1:0-245 GCF_012274545.1 Fukomys damarensis | reverse complement strand
AAGTGAAGCAAAATAGAGGCACTGCAAACAATAGCCAGGCATCCTCAAAGCAGAGGCACTTGGCTGACCTATGTCTCCACACATACGAAATAGCTTAGTTGAGACCAGAGGAACAGCCTCGGAGACTTCTGCACTAATGAGCAGTAGTAAGCAGCTATCTTAATTTACTAATTGCCAAGGCCATCTGCAGTAGAAGCCACTCAATACAACGCTTTATCAGAAAGAAAGAGGTGGGCTCAAAAGGC
>NW_022908058.1:0-207 GCF_012274545.1 Fukomys damarensis | reverse complement strand
GGTGGCTTCTGTTCCCAGCAACCACCAGAGGCCCCAACAGAGGGGTCCTGCAGGGCTCCCTTTGCACGGGCTCCTTCGGGGTGGCCTCACCACATCCCAGATTCAATGACACAACCACACTGGGAAGCTTGAGGAGCATTTAGTACTGACAGACCTGGGGGTAACAGGGGATCCTGGGGCCACACATTCTCTCTCACGCACACAACT
>NW_022908057.1:0-1323 GCF_012274545.1 Fukomys damarensis | reverse complement strand
TCTTGGAGTCAAACCTGCGAATATAAACCAGTTCTCCCAACTTATAGGGCAGTGGCTGCAGAGCTTTTTTATGAGGAGGGGTCAGAGATCCTCTAACCCAATCTTGTAGTTGAGACTGTATTTCATGTAAAGCTCTCAGAGATTTAAGCAACCTCAGAAGAGAGAATTTTTCTTTTAATTCTATATCTACATGGGGAACTAAGGGGGAAGTACACCCATAGATGATTTAGAAGGGTGACAGGTTAAGCAGAGACTTGGGAGTATATCAAATATGAAACAGAGCAAAAGGAAGAAGCTCTACACAACTTAATTCTGTCTCTAGACTCAATTTAGTTAAAATCTCTTTTAATGTTCTGTTAGCCCTCTCTACCTGTCCTGAACTTTGAGGCCTGTAAGCACAATGTAGATTCCATCTAATTCTGACACTTAGGCTAATCAGTTTAGACATTTTAGCCATGAAGGCTGGGCCATTGTTGGACCCCAGGGCTAAGGGCAAGCCAAATCAAGGAACTATTTCAGTCAGAAGAATTTTTACTGTTATCTCAGCTGTTTATTTTTTAGTAGGATATGCCTCTATCCACCCTGAGAATGTGTCTATGAAAACTAACAGGTATTTATAACTAAACATGCCTAATTTCATTTCAGTGAAATCCAATTCCCAATGTTATCCAGTAGTCAGTCCCCTATATTGGACCCCTGGGGGCCCAGTCACCCAATTCGTGTTTACCTTGAGGCAGGTGGGGCACTGTCTCACCCTGTGCTGGACCTTTTGGGCTAATCCTCTACTGACAAAATGGGGCTGTAGAATGGCCATCATCCTCTTTTCTCCCAGGTGGGTGGATTCATGGAGCTCATTTAGCAAAGTGTCAGCCACTGCAGCTGGGAAAATGACTTTCCCTTTATCAGTCATCCACCATGCATGTTTTTCTTTGGTCTAGTGTTTTTTGTTCATCTCTGCTAATTTTTCCTCTGTGTATTCAGGTCTTTCTGGGAGCACAGGTGAAGGTAGCAGCACCAATTGTTTCCCCACTGATTTTTGGGCAGCTTGCTTTGCTGTCTGGTCAGCTGCAATTCCTGGGCTGGAATTCCTTTGATGTCTCTGGCAGTGAATGATGGCAACCTCCCTTGGCAGCCAGATGGCTTGTAGCAGAGCCAATAACTCAACTTTGTTTTTAATTTCTTTCCCATCTGATGTTAAAAGTCCCCCCATTCTGGTAAATTTCTCCATGTACATGGGCAGTAGCAAAAGCATAATGGCTGTCAGTGAAAATATTTATCTTTTTTTCCTTTTCCTAATTCCAGAGCCTTAGTTAAAGCAATCAG
>NW_022908056.1:0-212 GCF_012274545.1 Fukomys damarensis | reverse complement strand
GGTTGTCTCTTCACTCTACTAATTGATTCTTTTGCTGTGCAGAAGCTTTTTTAATTTGTTGTAATCCCCTTTGTTGATTCTTGCTCTTAATTTGTTGTACAATTGTGGTTCTGTTTAGAAAATCCTTTCCTACACTTATGGCTTCAACTATTTTACCTATTTTATTTTCCAGTAGGTTCAATGTTTCTGTTTTAATTTTTTGTTTGTTTGTT
>NW_022908055.1:0-258 GCF_012274545.1 Fukomys damarensis | reverse complement strand
AGTAGGAGCGAGGGCCCTGGAGAAGGGCACGTCTTCTCAGAGGAGAATTCCATGAGCTGCCCAGTCCGCTTTTCAGGATCAGCCTGAATAAAAAGAAAGAAAACAGTTTCTCTATCACAAAACACTGCGCACACCTCATCTATTATTTTGATACAACAGGGAAAACTGGGAGTCACACATGGGGCTTTTTCTGCGCGTCAAGCTGCCCTGCCTGATACGTAATGTGTGTTTGCATTCCTAAGTAGTGATGAAGAAGCA
>NW_022908054.1:0-495 GCF_012274545.1 Fukomys damarensis | reverse complement strand
GTCTCTTCTTGGTTGGTTTAAAAATACAAAAGGAGGAACCTCTTCCACTGTTGCTGTTGCACATAATGGAAGATGCATGCATCTCTGGGACCGTGCAGGTGCATGTCCGAGAATGGCACAGTGTCCCAAGGCCCCGTACACTCAGGTGGGTTGTCATTGTCCCCACAGAGTGGATGTGGACTGCTCCCTGCTGGAGTTAGGTCCTGTGGCTCATTATCCAGTGGGGATGTGGGCCTCATAGCGGAGATTTTGCTCCGTGTGACCCTTGGAAATGGACCCAGTGGTCAAAGTTTTGTTAAACCTCTGTCATGAATTCCTCCTTGATGTACCCTCAGGTCAATGGATTAAAATAAGGGCTTCCCACAGGACTGAGGATTTAGCCCAGTGGTTCCACCACCTGCCTCAAAAGCGCAAGGACCTCAGTTCGATTCCGGAACAAAACAAACAAACAAACAAACAAACAAACAAAAAACCACCCAAAAACAAACAAAAAGA
>NW_022908053.1:0-223 GCF_012274545.1 Fukomys damarensis | reverse complement strand
GGAAACCTGCTAGTATAAGAGGAAGAAATAATAAGAGGAGGGATATCCTTGTGGTAGCAGATGGAGACTGGGACATGTGCATAGAAGGGAAGGCCTTTGCTAAATGTTTGGGTGTCCCTGTATTGCCATAGCAGGAAAGGCAGAGAAATCCAGTTTTGAAGTGTTTTGAGGTTGATAGAGGAGCTTCTGTCCTAAGGCCTTGATTTTTCTCAAAATTATAAGA
>NW_022908052.1:0-232 GCF_012274545.1 Fukomys damarensis | reverse complement strand
AATAGAGTTTTTAATCTCCTGTATATCTGTTTGAATCTGTTTAATGGATTCCATTTCTTTCCTGTGGTGGACATTCATTGTTTCCATTTCTTTCTTATGCTGGGCCTTCTTGGCTTCTATTATGTTCCTAAGCTCATCTATTTTTTGTCAGCTTCTGTTCTGGAGTCTTGAACCATGTCTTTCATTTTGCTCACCATCTCTATGGTTATCTGGGAAATAATTTCTGTTTTGA
>NW_022908051.1:0-368 GCF_012274545.1 Fukomys damarensis | reverse complement strand
ATTAACAGATTTCTGTAAGGATTTAGATAAAATGCAATTCAGATTTTATTATGAGAAACTATGGCATAAGTTATGATTCTTGAGTCTTATCCACAGCATATTTCAGAAAATAAAAAGATTATCTCTACAATTTTTATAGCTATAAAATTTTATAAATTGGTCATTATTATGGAATTGAGTAAAACAACTTTTTTTCAAAGAAGCTAGTGACAATAGTACTTTACAAGTAACATTTTTGAGACTGATACTGATTATACAATTATATGCAAATGTACCTAAAGAATTTTATGACAGGAAAATATTACCTTTTGTGTTCCATGTTTATAATATTGCTGAATTACAATATGTATGGTTGGTAATTTGTGAGT
>NW_022908050.1:0-622 GCF_012274545.1 Fukomys damarensis | reverse complement strand
AAACTGACAGCTTTCGCTTTAAACGGCTAAGCGGCGAGAGAAGCTGTTTCCCGGGGAAAACTTTACTTTAAGCAGCAGAAGCCCTCGGCAAAGTGCGTTTGTGTTCTAACATGAAACTGAAGCTATCCCAAAGAATACAGCGTTCCGGAGGCTTGTGCGCACTCAGAGCTGCTAGGCACGCAATTAGGCCAGAAGGGCTTCTCTGCTATAAGTGCCTCACAACAGTATTTCAATCTCTGCCAGGCAGAGACCCACAAACAAAAAGGACTACAGTTGTACTCCCCATAAGAAGTGGGCTTCACTGGTAAACTCACAGAGTTGCAGCACCTTTCTCTGTGGAGTACTTCACATTCATGAAACAGACCGCTTTCGCCTTAAAAGGCTAAACGGCGAGAGAAGCTGCTTCCCTGGGAAAACTGCACTTTTAATGGCAGAAGCCCTGGGCAAAGTGCGTTTGTGTTGTAACGTCAAACTGAAGCTATCCCCAAGTATACAGAGTTCTGGAGGCTTCTGTCCACTCAGAGCGGCAAGGCACTCACTTGGGCCTGAAGGGCTTCTATGCTAAAAGTGCCTTACAACAGTGTTTCAATCTCTGCCAGTCAGAGACCTACAAACAAAAAGG
>NW_022908049.1:0-229 GCF_012274545.1 Fukomys damarensis | reverse complement strand
TTTGTAGGAAAAGATAATTACATTGTAGTTCTTTGATTCAGGTCTTGTGTGATTTACATTTTATACAATGTTAATTAGTGGTAATATACGGTTCTTTTAATAAAGTCCTCTGCTTCTGGTATTCATTCATAACTTCTGTATCACTGTTCTGTAATGCTGTTGCTATAGAAATGTTACAGAAAATGGTCTTTTGAAATATTTTGAAACCTGTGAAAGAAATTTTTCACAC
>NW_022908048.1:0-245 GCF_012274545.1 Fukomys damarensis | reverse complement strand
AGAAAAGCAATTTTAGGAGAATCGCCTCTTTAAAAATTGGCATGTGATACATTTACCTGGAAATTACGCTAGGAACAAACCCCAGTTGTCTATTTCTGTTTTCATAAAGCACTGTTAGCTGAAAGCAAATACAGCTATTTTTAACTTAGAAAAACAAACTGCCCTCTTTCAAATATTCAAGAACATAACAAAATATAAAAAGTGACCACACTTGGCACAGGAATCATTTTGTCTTGATTTGGAAT
>NW_022908047.1:0-727 GCF_012274545.1 Fukomys damarensis | reverse complement strand
TGGCCGTGAGGAAACTGCCAACTAAAGTTTAAGATATTTTCTGAGGATCTGAACTTACTTTCTGGTTTCTTATTTAATTCTGTAATTGTATAAAAGAACCTTTCCCATGATTTACTTTCCTGCCCCACTGAGGATTCTTTGCACTCGTTTCTGGAGTTTTCATTTATGCTGGGCTTCTCATACTAAAGTTGTATTTACCAAAAACTTTGTCAATAAAAGACCAATTTGCAATTAATCTCATATGTTACAGTCTAGTCTGCTTCTCACAAATTAATTAGTGATTAGATAATGTGTGAAAAAACTACATTTGCTTACCTCCTAGTTGGTATCTCACACATTTTTCTCTTAAAAAAAATAACGTTTTCTTTATTTTCATTACATGGCTATTATTTTCCTGAAGTTACCATTGCAGTCAAAAGTACTAGATATGGTGCTTGGAGAGTACTGGTTGAATAACTAAGAAACTTTTTCTTATATTTTTAGAATGTTTTACCTTTTTATCTTAATTATCGGTGTATTTTAAGTTACAGTACAGTTACCATCATCATTGGGATCCTGTACCTTTACACGACTTATCTTGGTTCTTATTTTTCCCCACTCCCCAGCTATCGCTTCACCCCCCGCCACCCTTCCCTGTTTACAAATACATTGTTTCCATTTTTTTCTTTTTCACATATTTTTTTCTTTTCCCTTGTCCCTACCTCTCCCACTTCCTCTATGCTTTTAG
>NW_022908046.1:0-2326 GCF_012274545.1 Fukomys damarensis | reverse complement strand
ACCTTGAGTTCTGAGAAATGTTACTGAAGTCTTTTGAAAGCAAAATCTTGGAGAACTGGACTTCCGTGCACTGCAGTTTCAAGTCTTGGCACCCCTTTTCTTCCCATCCCAGCTGCCCTCCCTGGTCTTTCTTGGCAACTTGCAGTCCTCAGGCTGGGCATGATTTGTACTCGGTGCTCTTTGTGTAGGCCTCTGCTAGTGAGGAATCTCTCACCACTTTGTAATTCTTGCTTGTTTTCAAGGCTTCACTTAGTCCCCTACGCTTTTGACAACCCTATTCCCCCAGCTGCCTTCTCTTAGACTCTTAGTTTAAGAAATACTATTTCATCATTTTTCATCGTTTGTTAGGTGGAAAGAAAAAGAACAAAAACTCAAGTACAAAGACAAAATGGCATGTATTAGGGGCTGAGAATTTGGTGCTTACAGCATGGCACCTTGCTGCTTCTTTTTTTTTTCCTCAGTACCAAGGATCAAACTTGGGACCTTGTGCTTGCGAGGCAGGCAGGCCACTTGCTTCTTTAAGACAGAAGCACCTTAAGTGAGAAGGGACTAAATGAAGGTACAAATCCCAGGAGGGAATGGGGGCTGGTCACTGGTCGCTTGTCCTATGCCAACTACCTCAGGCAGCACATTCTATGTACTCCCCTCTCTTGTCTTTGGCAGCTCTTGGAAAAAGGGGTAGAAATTAGCTAGAGCTAATTACTCATGGGACTGTTTGTCTGCTGGCTAGATAAAGGTCCTGCAATCTCTCAAAACTAAACTACAGGTGGCCACCATCAGTGGGAGAGAGTTAGCACAGAAGATAAGGCATTGGCCTTTGTAGATTCAGAGCAGATTACTCAATGAGGAAGACAGAGTAGTCCCCCTTCCTCCCAGGGTAGCTGAAGGTAGCATAGGCATTAGGTGAAGAAAAGGGGCAAAAGGATTTCCAAAGTAGGTAGGTAGAAGCTTCCAAAGACAGACTTCCTTTAAATCACACTTGAACACATTTCATCTCTCCCCAGCTCCTGACCTGCAGCTCCTGCCAACTAGAGATTTCTTCTTAACAATCCATTTGAATTCTGGAAGCTGCTATTGCAAATGATCTCATCTCAGGGATAGCCTCTGGAGACTCAGAGAGTTTTTGAAGAACTGCTAATAATGGTTTATGTCTTCATTCATAGACATGGAATTTAATTTATTACCTCCTGAAAATTTTACACTGACTCCTCAGAGCTTCAGGCTCCCTGATAAAAAAATATGTACATACATCTCAAAGTGGAAAGCAGGGAATATAAGAAAAGAAACTCTTAGTTTAAGAAATACTATTTCATCATTTTTCATCATTTGTTAGGTGGAAAAAAAGAACAAAAACTCAAGTACTAAGACAAAATGGCATGTATTAATCAGGAAACAAGCCTTCTGAAAACAGCTGGAAAGGGCTGGAAATAGAAGAGTGAGGAATGGTTAGCTTTTTTTCTGGATGTGAATCTCAACTCTTCTCAACACCAGAAATGCACAATATTACTGTAGGGCATTAAGACAGGATAGCTTATTTATTAAATTGAGTTGAGAGAATCATAATTTCCTTTAAGCCTCTGAGCAAAGAGTTATGCATTGCAGCATTCAAAAACTAAACTCGGAGAAGCTACAGGGCAGAAAATAGTTGAATCAGAATGGGTTCTTGGCACACTGTGTGCAAAGACAGCCAGGGGAAGAGTGGGGAGAGTTTCTCATAGTTCACTCTCCACCTCTCAGATTCATTGTCTTCCCTGTTCGTGCCCCTGGGGTGAGACCTCCATGGACTCTAAGTCCACTACTTTCCCTCTGAGAGCCTCAGGCTGGGTTCAGCCAGTGGAAAACAACTAGCTGGGGATTGGAAGTCGGAAGGAGAGATAGGTCAGATTATTTATTACTTGCGCCTTCCTTCCTCACTGTGGTTCGTAGCCTCTGGACAGCGACTCCCAGGGTACCAGCCCATGCACCAGCATCATCCGCATCACTGTACTTGTTAAAATGCAAATTCTTGGCCCACCTCAGGCTCTAGCAATTACTACATCATACATTCCAGGTGGTTTTGATGCTTTCTAAATTCAGAGGGCCACATGGCCAATTCCTGGGGGACAAGTCCTCCTCCACCATCCCAGCTTGTACCGGACTCCAGTAATTCCATTTCCTTTAGGTGTAGGGGCAGGAGGGGTTTCTCAGCCTGGCTAGTAATTGAGTAGCGCACAACTCCTTAGTTGTTGTCCTACCCAGGCCTATTAATTCCTTTATTAAGGTCCCTTGAGTATGCTGCCTGTCTCCTGCAGGGGGAGCCTAATTGCTACACAGAGAGATCAAACAC
>NW_022908045.1:1877-2687 GCF_012274545.1 Fukomys damarensis | reverse complement strand
GAGCTTAGAGAGATTTGCGCCCTGATTGTTGCACAGCTCAGCTCCGCTGCCACGGCTGGGCGCATGGTCCTGGCCAGGCCTGGTGTAAGCCCAAGCCAGCTCCACAGGAGGGGAGAACCAGCCAGGAGTGGGCGTTGCTGAGAAGCAGCTCTGCGGGGGCACCTGCTTGAGTTTCTCAGCCCTGAATCAGGGAGAAAAGCTGGGCGGGGCACCTGTGGGGTCCCCAGGGGACAGTGAACACCCCACACAGCAGAAGAGCAGCGCACAGCAACCGTGCCCTGCAGGGTCTTCCACTCCCTGTCTGGGGCCTGCAGTATGGGGAAGACCCGGAGGTGCACACGGATGAGAGCCTAACGCAGAACTGAAGTCAGATTTAAGAGCAGAGCCCAATGCTGTTAGGGTCCAGCCCTCACCCTGGCCCACCGCACACTGTCCTCTGCTTCTCCTGCTGTGTCCGTCTTCCTCAGAGTTTAGAGAAAGACAGCTGGGCAGGAGACCAAGCACACATGGACAAGCAGCTCCTAGGCAGGCTGTTCCTCCACCTGAGCACTGGATGAGAGCAAAAGCACCAGCCCCCTGGGACTGTCTGGAGCAGCACTGCCTAGTAAAAACAGAACCTAACCATGGTCTACAATTACCACTTTCCAGGATGTGTTAAAACAAAGAAAGAGGTGAAATTCATTTGAATAAAGTCTCATTTAACCCAGCATATCCAAAATAGTATTGTTCAATGTGTGATTAACATAAAAATTATCAGAGATATTTTACATTCTTTATTTTCATACTAATTCTTTGAATTAAAAATGCAGG
>NW_022908045.1:0-994 GCF_012274545.1 Fukomys damarensis | reverse complement strand
CCCTCCATTCTTCCTCTTTCAAAATATGTTTAAATCTTTGGCCCATTTTAAACTAGGTTGTAGGTTTCCTAAGCTTTGACATTTTTATATGTTCTATATGACTCTTTTGTTGAATATATGACTTATAACTATTTTCTTCTAGTTTGTCACTTGCTTTTTATTCTTTTAAAATTGTCTTCCTCAGAGCATAAGTTTTTATGATGCCCAATTTACTGATTTTTGTTTTGTTTATGGATTGCACTTTTGTCATTATGTACAAAAAATCTTTCACCTAACTCCAGGTCACAGAGATTTTGTTACATAAAGTTTCTGAACAATAAATCACATGTTTAATAACCAAAAGATCATAACTACCTAAAGAAATTCAGCTGTGAGTTTTAGTTGTGAAAATTCACATTCTCGTGTAGATGCCTTCATTATCCTGTAGATATTTAATAAGTTGGAAAGTCATCACTATTTAAGCCAAGATGGAAAGATTTGGCCCACAATAATGACTGCCTAGGCTCAGGGAGATCTAGGGCCAGTGACCATATACACATGTTCTCTAACCTTCAGCCCAGCATTGCTCTCTCCATTGCATATGATGAGAACCTGAAGCTTGGAGGTAAATAATTCTCCACAGTTGCACAAGCAGGAAGTAGAAGAGCTAGGGTCAGCTCACTTACAAAGCCCTCAAAGTGGGAGAGGTCTTGGTTCCTAGAAACAGAAAACACACTACTCACCTAAGTGGGGAAGAAATACATAGTCCATGAGTATTTCGCAGAACAACCCAACAGCTACACAACCGGAGTTTGACAGGGAAAACATAATCAAGAAGTTCTAGGGTCCAGTGAACAAAGGAAAAAGAGAGCACCTTCCAAACATCCCCTCAGAATAAAGCATCTTCGGCTATTTTCAGTCCTTGCATTTATCCTCTCAAATTCCAGGCCCGCTGGATTGGACTGTTCTGGGTCAGGTGACCATCTTTTGGCCAAGGAAGGATGGAACTTTGTTA
>NW_022908044.1:0-264 GCF_012274545.1 Fukomys damarensis | reverse complement strand
AGCTCGAGCCACACAAGCAGAGGCAGGCGGAACATGAAGTTTGAGCCTCAGGATGTGTCCCCTCGCTGTCTCACTGCTGGAGCCACTTTCCACTGCCCAACGCTGCAGCCACCAATGCCACGTCGGCCCAGACACCCTCTCCTTGCAGCTCCGCCTCTGCTCTGGGTGCTCTTCTCCCCCCCGCTCCTTGAACTCTCTGGTCACCTTTGTGACTCTCGGGTCAGAAACACTCGTTTCTATGATGTTGCTTGTCAGCAATTTCCT
>NW_022908043.1:0-280 GCF_012274545.1 Fukomys damarensis | reverse complement strand
TCCAGTGAAATAAATGGGACCCACTAGAGTAAAATATCAAATAGTTTCTCTGATGTGAAAAAACAAAAGTGTAAATAAGGGTCAAGTGGTATAATTGATCACGTGAAATGGGTCTGGGAAGCAAAAGAGTGTTTCAAGCAAGGGAACAATGCTATCTATCTCATTTGTTTCAGGATCATTCTGCATGGAAATTGGATTGTAGAACATAAGATAAAATGCCAGATTAGAAACTACTAAGTCTGGTAAAGAGATGTGGAGGAGATGGATTGGGATGGAGGTA
>NW_022908042.1:0-215 GCF_012274545.1 Fukomys damarensis | reverse complement strand
GTGCTCAATGTATATCAGTGCATACCCAGTATTATTAGTATACAGGGTGATAAGAATTAAAAGTCACAATGAGTTTCCATTTGTTACTCATCAGACAGACTTTAATACCTGAACATGCAGTTTTGCAAAGGTGTAGAGAAACATAAATCTTCTGAGTGGGTTATAAATATATACACCTAAGATGGAGACCTACTTACTATTACCTAGAGATGTAA
>NW_022908041.1:0-582 GCF_012274545.1 Fukomys damarensis | reverse complement strand
TTTGCAGAGCCTGGACTGAGTTTAACCTCATGGCTGTGCCGGGAGAGATGAAGTTATAAAGTAGAGATGAAACAATTTATGACTGTCAGTGTAACAAGACTCAGTTTCAGAACCTATGTTAGGAAAAGTCACTCGGTGCTGGGTCTAGAAAGGAAATGCTGAAGTCAGAGGTTTATTTGTACAAGTATTCTTGGATGGCTGTATTATAATGAAAATCAACAGGAACAAGCAAACAACGTTGGGCAACCAGGCTGGTGTTTCAGGGAGTTACCATGGAGTTAGTTTGTTTTCCTTCTGCCTGTATGGAAGACAAAAAACTCCATACAACCCAAGCAGGCATTTTTCTCCTGCTATAAAGGAGCTTGCCACCATGCTGAGGCCCAGATGATCCTTGTCAATAGTCTTGCCTCCAGATTTGCTCCTTTCTTTGTGGTTTTTACTGACACTTACTTCCTGTGTTGCTCACATGATAAATCCAGCTGTCATTTCCTTATGGGAAATATTTTCAAAGATTTTTGCGGTAGGCCTTGTATTCTGGTGCTGGTTTGTACATTTTAAAAAGAGAGAGAAAAGAGTTCTAAA
>NW_022908040.1:0-2667 GCF_012274545.1 Fukomys damarensis | reverse complement strand
CATTCTAGCCAATTACTGAGAAGATTTCTCCTTCCCCCTGTGTGTTGAAAATCAATTGTTTTACGGTATTTGGGTTTGTTTTTATTCTGTTTTATCAAAGTAAACCTCTTTTTTGGGATCAAACTGGGGACATTGTGCTGCGAGGCAGGCAGCGGCACAATTGAATTAAATCCCATGCCCCAGAGTAGACTTTCTGCCAGTCTTTCTAATACAGTGTTCTTTTGACAAGTAAAGTATTGCAGTATATTTTGAAATCAGGTAATATAATGCTTTATTCTCCAGCTTGAGACTGTTTGATGATTATTTTTTCTTCTAGTTCCATAAAATTATTATTTTCTCAGTATTGGGAGGAATATGCCATTGGTAATTTGGTAGGGTAGCCCAACTGGAAGGGACTGCTGCCCACTGTCACACAGCACACTGAGCACAGCACCACAAGTCGACGAAGTCCACTGGGCAGTGAGCTACTTACTTGATTTGTTCACAGCCTTGATTTCTTCGTGACACCAAGTCCATTCTTACCTGTGAAATTTCGCAACTTGAATATTTGGAAGTCTGGGATTTACTGTATTTTTTTTTCTAGATTTTTAAAAATACAGTACTGAAAAATGAAGTTACATGCCCAGATTGAAAACTCCAAAGACTGATCATCCACAAGTTCAAACTGATCATCATCAACTCCACTGAGTTATGCACAGCGGCACAAGAGCGTCTGCCAAAGAACCTTGCCCATTCTAACTCGACTTATTTCAGTTTTTCTGCTTCCATTCTTTTTTATTTTATAAAAAATTAAAATATCATGCTGCTTGATTTGGCAAACCAGAGCTCGGTGACCTCATTCATCCTGGTGGGGTTCTCAGATTACCCCCAGCTCCAGGAGCCCCTCTTCCTGGTGTTCCTCACCATCTACACCGTCACTCTGCTGGGGAACTCGGGCATACTTGTTGTCATTAGGATCAATCCCAAACTTCACACGCGCATGTACTTTTTTCTCAGCCATCTTTCCTTTTTAGATATTTGCTATTCCACGGTATTTACACCCAAACTCCTAGAGATCTTAATTGTGGAAGAAAGAACGATCTCCTTCAGAGGATGCATGACACAGTTTTTCTTCATTTGCATGTTTGTGATCACAGAGATGTTCATGTTGGCAGTGATGGCCTATGACCGGTTCGTGGTTGTCTGTAACCCTCTGCTCTACACAGTGGCGATGTCTCCTAAGCTCTGTGCTCTCCTGGTGGCAGGAACTTACACATGGGGTGCACTGTGCTCCGTGATACTGACATATTCTCTTTTGCAACTAACTTACTGCCCCTCTAAAGTCATCAATCACTTCGGCTGTGAGTACTCTGCCATCATTTCCATGTCCTGCTCGGACCCCTCCTTCAGCCAGATGGCTTGTCTAATAATTTCTATACTGAGTGAGGCCTGCAGCCTCCTGATCACCCTCGCCTCCTATGTGGTCATTGTGGTGACTATCATCAGGATGCCCTCCAAGGGTGGACTCAAAAAGGCCTTCTCCACCTGCACCTCCCACCTGACGGCCATCAGCATCTTCCACGGCATCATCCTCCTGCTGTACTGTGTGCCCAGCTCCAAGAGCTCCTGGCTGCTGGTCAAAGTATTCACTGCCCTGTATACAGTCCTGATCCCCATGCTGAACCCCCTCATCTACAGCCTCAGGAACAAGGACGTGAAAGCGACTGTCAGGAGGCTAATCAAATCCAAATTGTGTTCTCAATCCACATAATTCAAACAGAGGCTTGCTTATTCTCATCTACAGCCTCAGGAACAAGGACGTGAAAGCGACTGTCAGGAGGCTAATCAAATCCAAACTGTGTTCTCAATCCACATAATTCAAACAGAGGCTTGCTTATCTGTCTTAATCATATCTCATATTTTCATCTACCTTATTGTTGATACTTTTGCTTTGAGTGGATTTTTTATTATACTATAACCAATTAAATTTTTGAATAATGTTTTCATTGTTTAGAAGGACTCATTTTTCCTCTGGCTTTGATACAGTATAATGCACTCCTAAACATTAAATTTTGAGTTTCTGAATTAATTAAATTTCAACATCTCTCCACTGGACACACTGGACACAACAATGAAGCAATGCAGATGTGCAAACTCACTCCTTGCATTATGGTTGTGCTCTAAGCTGTGCTTCATGAGAGTTCAGGGAACACGGAAGATAGCTGCCTTTACTGGATTCATACTGAAACCACATATGCCATAAGTTTACTCAGCAAATTTCAGAAAACACAAATTTTAGTTTATTGTAATTCTATATTCAAATAAAATGAGCTCTTCAGGCTTTATTATTAAAACTTGGTCTGAATGTGAGCAAACCAGTTCTAAAAATATTAGCTACTATCTATATGCATTGCTCAGTTTTTTCTTATATTTCAAGAGTAGCTGTTCAAGTGCTGCTAATTAATATTCATGGGTAAAATTCAATTCCCAGGCCATCATACTTATACCAGTTATTTACTGACACAAGACCATAGTCACTTAATTTTACCTTTTGCCCCACATTCTTCTCGTGAATTTATCTACTCATTAGTGAGTGACTTCACACCCTCAGAGTGAAGAAATTTACGTATCTTTTATAGCTTCTCCCAAGCATATCGCTGAGTCATATTGTTTACATCCACAAGATTG
>NW_022908039.1:0-504 GCF_012274545.1 Fukomys damarensis | reverse complement strand
CTGAAACTATTTAAAAAATAATGACAAAATCACATCATGATGAAGCAAGCATGTGGGTCTTGGTGCAAGTCCTCTCCAGTGCTCATGTTGTTGTATTATGCCTGCAGTGGGACACGCAGTGGCTTAGCCTCCTAAGCAGTGAGGGAACTGTAGTGTTTGCATAGCTGTTTGTGCCTAACCATATGGTGAATAAAAATGTGCCGATCCTTCTCAAATTTTCCTTGTCTCCAAAATATTACAAGAAGTTCGTGTCTCCTTGGATCTGGGGGTGTGGGGGTAAGGGTTATGATTACATTACTGTGTAGTCTTTACTGGGCTAGTTTTCTGTCTTCACATGTTTCAATATCTAGAGTTGAGTAACCTGTGGCTCATCTCATCCCAGACTCTGGTTTGACATCACTCTTGAAAGGTGGGAACGGAAGATGTCCAAGGCCAAATATTTGGACGTCTGGTTCCTCTTTTGGTAGTCAGTACATTCATTCATTAAATAAACATCTACTCAGA
>NW_022908038.1:0-326 GCF_012274545.1 Fukomys damarensis | reverse complement strand
TCTCTCTCTCTCTCTCTTCCATACTCATTAGTTTATATTTTGATAAAATTGGATGAGGCATGATTTTGACCTCATCAATTCATTTGTGTGGCTGTTTATCTTTTCAGACTGTAGTATCCTTGAGATTGCAATATGTATTGCTCAAATGAAATGGACGAATCATTTGTGCAATTGGGTAACCTCATTCATACCTCTGGAGTCAGATGTAGGTTGAGTAGGTAGTCATGCTAGTAAACACTGGAATCTCAGTGGCTAGGGCTAGTTTAAAAGGTCTTCCTTTGACGCAGTGAGCTCTTCTCCATATATGTCTCATTATCCAGTAGGTC
>NW_022908037.1:0-237 GCF_012274545.1 Fukomys damarensis | reverse complement strand
GGTTGGGAAAAAGGAAATGTTTTAGAGCCCGAAGAATGTGACTCTGTCCCTGTTACATTCATTATGTTTTCCAGATGTAAGTTCTTCATCTGCACATAAGCAAGCCACATATCTTTTGCAAGACTCGAATTGAATAGAAACATGTATATATGACTAGTAGAAACTGTGATGTTATCAAAATATAAGGCACTATGACTATGAGGTCCAGAAAGATTAAAATTCCAATCATTTTTATCA
>NW_022908036.1:0-277 GCF_012274545.1 Fukomys damarensis | reverse complement strand
CCAGTGACCTCTGTCCCTGCTGATGGCCTTGCTCTGTGTGCACATACTGCCCTGAGGGCTCGGTGCTGGGCCCCCACTTCCGCCAAATCTTGCTCCTGTGGGCACAGGATTCTTCACCTGGATGCCCCTGCAGAGGGTCTTAGAGAGCCCGGTGGTCTGTACTTGTGGGGGGGGGCCTTGGCCTTCACCCTTAAGATCCAGGTCATAGTCTCCGTCAGGTGCTGAACTTGCAACCACCTCCCTGGAATGAGGCCAATCCAAGAGCACTTGTAGTGGA
>NW_022908035.1:0-202 GCF_012274545.1 Fukomys damarensis | reverse complement strand
CCACCTTTGCCATTGCAGGGGGAAATGGATCAGGAACTAATCTTTGCTTCTTTTCCCTCACCACACGAACCTCCTCCCAACCCAGAACTAGCCCCGTCCACCCCACAGAAGGGTGCAGCAGTTCATAAAGTCCCCCCAGCCCCATGGGGGAGGAACAGCTCAGAACACATAGCAGAGACAAGCCACATTGTCTGGAGGCTCA
>NW_022908034.1:0-973 GCF_012274545.1 Fukomys damarensis | reverse complement strand
TAAAGGCACAAGATCCCAATGATGAATATAACTGTACTGTATACCTAAAATGTACCAATAAACGCAATAAGGGGGAAAAAAAAGAACTTAAGGGAACTCTCAGGAGTCTGCATGCATTACGTCACTATGAACCCAATATTAACCTGTCCACAAACTCTATGGTTCACACGATGGGTTGGCCTTCTCTTTAAGGAAACACAGCTTCATTGATTCAAAACCATTTAAGGTGATGAAACCCCTGAGAGGATGCTGTGAGGGCGGGAACGTCCAGGAATCAGAGGGCCTCTGGGCTGCTTGTCCTTCTTTGTTTTCTTCTCCGAGAAAAGGAGAAAGGGAAAGAAGCAGCCCTGGCCACACCTGCTCTCTCCGGCGAGAGTCGAGGTTCTTAACTGATTTTCTTATATAAGAAACCCCAGAAAACAGATTTAAAGTTTTGAGCATGTGAGATAATATGTAGGAGTCAATTTACCTGGTTTAAATTACTAAGCTTTAAAATGCTTTTCTTATGTTGACTACTTTAGGGCTCCTTAATTTTCCAGGGGAGAAGCAGGAAGGAGTAAGACAGGACTCGCTAAGAGAGGGCAAGAATTTTGAAAACTTCTGGGCAGAGTTTGTAGTTGGGAGATTTACTTGAATGGGGGAAAAATGGAACAAACCTCGAATGAGTAATAATAGGTGATGTACTATTTATTTCCTTTCACTGGTCCTTGCTAGAAAGCGAAGCTTTCACTTCCTCACAGGTGTCAGAGGTTGGCCATTAGCTTTGTTCTATTGTATGACAGACAAAAACAGAGGAGCCTTATTTATTTTTTTTTTTCACTGAGCCAGCAATTCAAATAAAAGTTCTAATTTTACGATTCTTCCTCTATATCCCTGACATCCTCAGTGCTTGATATTTTTAAATCATGATGGTTAAGCCCGATGGTGTCAACTTGATTGGCATGGGAATCACGTAAGGAATTGGTGGGCATAG
>NW_022908033.1:0-218 GCF_012274545.1 Fukomys damarensis | reverse complement strand
CACTAGCCTCTTTATAGACATTCAGCCCACTCATATTTCATGTTTATGTTTTCGGAGGCAAAACGTAGAAATGTCAATCTGCTGAAAAGTGATTTTGAAGTAATATACACTGATTTTAATATATAGGAAGTACATACATAATAAACAAAATCTCCAAGAACATGGGAGCACAGTGCTTCATTGTTGACGTTGTTGTTGTTGTTTTGGTACTGGGGAAT
>NW_022908032.1:0-291 GCF_012274545.1 Fukomys damarensis | reverse complement strand
CCAATTTCTCAGCTATGTATTTGCATTTTCCACTAAAAATGTCTCAGAGGTTGTAAATTTGAGTTTCCTGCACATCAGTATTAAACATGGTTTTAATACTAACAAGCAGGCTTTGTACACCGTCTCGGAGAGCTCAGCTGTGTATCTGGAGTGTGTGAGGGGTGAAAGGCTCCGCACGCCTGTGTGATCCACTGTGGTAGGTGTGGCATAGCTCAGTGTTCCCGTGTACATCTGTGCTCGCAAAGGTATCTTGAGCTGAGCACAGGAGGCAAGATGTGGTCTTTGGGTCTC
>NW_022908031.1:0-352 GCF_012274545.1 Fukomys damarensis | reverse complement strand
GTCAAACTGAACCTATCCCCAAGTATACAGAGTTCTGGAGCCTTGTGTGCACTCAGAGCTGCTAGGTAATCTCTTAGGACTGAAGGGTTTCTCTGCTAAAAGTGCCTCACAACAGTATTTCAATCTCTGCAAGGCAGACACATACAAACAAAAAGGAATACAGTTGTACTCCACATAAGAGGTGGACATCACTGGTAAACTCAAAGATTGGCAGCACTGTTCTCTGTGGAGTACTTCATATTCATGAAAGTGACCACTTTCGCTTTAAACGTCTAAGCGGTGAGAGAAACTGTTTCCCGGGGAAAACTGCACCTTAAACCACAGAAGCCCTCTGCAAAGTGCATTTGGGTTC
>NW_022908030.1:0-450 GCF_012274545.1 Fukomys damarensis | reverse complement strand
AGTGAGTGGCCATGCAAGATGAGATGTGCAGGTGAAGGAAGGGGCACGGTGGAGTCTCCACCTCGGTGGCTGAGGGGCTGGCCAGACTCCAATCCTGTGACCACAGGGTAGGTGGCAAACACCTGAGATAGATTCCCTGACTGCAAGTACTGCCAACTTCCCAGTCTTCACTCTCTATCATTGCTCTATGGCAAAGCTATTATGGAAAGACAGATGAAGTATCCTTGGGCTGCTCAGTGGCTGCTCCTTTTGAAATTCTCAGGATAGTCTGCTGCATGCGGAAGAATCAAATCCAATTTAAGAGACCATTGGTGTTCTTTCCACCTACTCAGAGTGGAGTGATGAAGCTAGGCAAGACAACCTGGCCTTTGTGAGATGCTGTGCATGCACACACACACACACACACACACACACACACACACACACACACTCATATCTATGTCTATATCT
>NW_022908029.1:0-864 GCF_012274545.1 Fukomys damarensis | reverse complement strand
AGAACTCTGTATATTGGTAATAGGTTCAGTGAGAGGTTAGAGCAGAAATGCACTCTGTAGAGTCATTCTTCAGTTTAAAGTGCAGTGTTCCCCGGGAAACTGCTTCTTTTGCCACTTCTCCCTTGGAAACCAAAACTGGTTCTTTTCTGAATGCGAAGTAGTCCACAGAGAAAGGTGCTGCAACTCTGTGACTTTACTAGCGAATTCCACATCTTATATGGAGTACAACTGCATTTCTTTTTGTTTGTAGGTCTCTGCCTGGCAGAGATTGAAACACTGTTGTGAGGCGCTTGTACCAGAAAAGCCCTTAAGGCCTAAGAGAGTGCCTAGCTGCTCTGAGTGCACAGATACCTCCAGAACTCTGTAAACATTGAGATAGGTTCAACTTTAAGTTAATGTACTAATGCACTATGCAGAGTGCTTCTGCAATTTAAACTGCTGCTTTCCCCTGGAAAAAGCTTCTTTCACTGCTTTGCCCTTTGAAACAAATCTGTGAGTTTCCTGAATGTGAAGTACTCCACAGGGAACGGTCCTGCAGCTCTGTGAGTTTACCCGTGAAGTCCACATCTTATAATGAGTAAAACTTATTGTTTTTTGCGTTTAGGTCTCTGCCTGGCAGAGATTGAAACACTGTTGTGAGGCCCTTGTACTAGAAAAGACCTTAAGGCCAAGACAGTGCCTAGCAGCTGTGAGTGCACACAAGCCTGCAGAACTATGTTTACTTCGAGATAGATTCAGTTTGAGGTTAGAACACAAATGCACTCTGCTTAGTGCTTCGGCAGTTTAAACTGCACTTTTCCCCGTGAAACATCTTCTTTCGCCACTTAGCCCTTTGAAACCAAAGCGGTTAATTTCCTGAATGTG
>NW_022908028.1:0-1655 GCF_012274545.1 Fukomys damarensis | reverse complement strand
CACAGAAGCCCCTACTTCTTCATTCTCCAGAAAGATTTAGATCACCCGGAGGAATGAGTTTATTTAGGCAGCTTTAGGAAAACTTCCGCTACCCATTTGCTCCAGCGCATGGAGTTTCCAGAGAAGATATGGACCGATTGAGGTGATCCCGTTCCCGTGCTCCAAAGATAACAGCAGCAGAATTAGCTGAAAAGACCAAGAATGCTGTTCAAGCTCTGATTGATGAGGAGCACCGAGGAATACGAGGAAACATTATGAGTGCTTTGTGAGAGCGGTTCCATAAAACAAAGGATCCATGAGAAGATGACTTAATACATCTGTTCAGGTGTTTGTGGCTGTGCTACTGCCTTTCGAATGTCATGAGCCTTGTAATTCGTATTTTTAAAAAATCACGTTAAAAACATCTTTCTTAGAACTTTAAATTTATATTCTCAATTTGGGTTGAAAGTAATTCTGTCAAATTTAATTAGTAACTTATTACAGGCCTAATAATTTGGAAAAATGCTCCTATTTCATTCGTAAAGTCTTAACTATGCCTTATAAACATATACATTCTTGAAGTTAAATATCCTTTTTTTATTTGTATTTTTATTGAGTTTATTGGTACATTCTAGGTATACACTATAAATTTTCTAATCACACTAGTCTAGATCAAGCGAACATTCCTGAATCTGTATCTGTCAGACTGAGCTGATTTTGAGAGAGGGTATAAACTAGGGGTTAGCATAGTTGATGAGTTAGAAATAAATACTTTTTCTGTACTTCATTCCCTTCATGGTTTTGGGTGAGTCAGGGAACGTTGTTGTGCCTCCATTATTTACTTCTGAAAAGTAGGATAATATCATGGTAATGATTTTTCACTTGTTTACATTTATTCATCTATTTTGGGTCAGGGTCTTGCTAAATTGCTAAGTTGCCTGGGCTGAGCTCCAATTTGCCACTGTCCTGCCTCAGCTTCCCAGAGTACTGGGATTATAGGTGTGTACCACCACACCTGCCTACAGTGTTACTATTTCGCTTGATTACATTTACTGCAGTTGAGAATTGTCAAGCCAGAATTATAGCTGAATCGATGAAATAATACCCCAACCGCCTAGGAGATATGTAGATATTTTGTCCATCAGATGTTCAAATTATTTCCATAGGTAGGATGTATAGTTGCCAAGCACAGTGAGAAAGCTGTAGTTTTTCAAACACAATACAAAGAATTCAGGTACATTATAATTTCTAAATGTTAGTCAAACATTTATTATATTTTTAACAAGAGCCTGTAAACAAACTCTAGGTTTGACTATTGTCAGCCCTGTAATACAACACTAGCAGCGCAAGAATAAAGCTCACCATCACGCTCCGCCTTCCACGGTAGTGGCTATTCTAGGTTGAGGAAAAGCCGAGCTAAAGAAAATTCCACCCAGGCTCGATGTTGTGGCTCACGGAGCCCATCAGCGGGGATATTGCTTCAGAAAGACATGCCATGGACAAGGAATTTATGTGAACACAAGGCCTTCGAATGTGAAGGGCTTTGGAATGTTTGTCTCCTTGAAAATTAATTGTTAAAAGTATTTGAAAATGCAGCACCTCCTCTCCTTTCTAGATGTTAAAGTGCTTGGGTTGTATATCGATTTTTGTATTACAAATGTATACTTACATGTAAT
>NW_022908027.1:0-987 GCF_012274545.1 Fukomys damarensis | reverse complement strand
AAAAAAAAAAAAAAAAAAAAAAAAAAAAAAAAACCAACAAAAAACATTTTGATATTAATCTGGCACAATGACAAAACTATAAATGTGAATGGCTGTTTCCAAGGACAAATATGTCCCTAGAAATCTGTATTACTCTAAAATTCAAAGTTGATAAATTAAAGAAAAAATGTATTTTACTATTTCTAAACCTATTGGTAGCTGAAATAAAATTAGAAATAAAAAAATAAATTTGTGAAAATCAATGTGCATGTAATAGAAATAAGTAATAAAAACGTGTAAAACGTGGACTAGTAGTCAGTGGCAAGTGGTATCAAAGTATTAAGGAAAGGACAAAGTAATATGAAAAGTTTAAATAACCACAACATTAGAAACTATACAGAAACATTTGTAAACTTTATGTCTAAGAACAAACTAGAAAAGCTTTAAAGTATTTTTATTTTCTAAATTTTGACTAGCACTTTTCCTTTAGTGCCAGAAGTTTTAGTAGGTCACAAAGAAACAGTATAAAGGTCTAATTCTCTCAGATTGTAATAACCAAATTTTGGTAAACAAATTTCATTCATGTGACTACAGCCAAGTGTATATTTTCATGGCTTTTACTTATATCATCATTTTAGACCAAAAAAAGTTCCTCTTTCATGGGTAGCATTGGTAATTTTGGCCATACCAAATATGTACAACAGGGTTTCTCTCAGTAGCTGAATAACATTAGTTATTTACATGATTATATGACAAAAATCATGGTTTAGATTTAAAAGTTTCTGTGCTGGTAGAGAATATGTGAATTTTCTACCTACTTATCTTTTTCAACTGTGAACTACAATAGAGAAAAAAATAGCTTGTGAATCTTAGAGGTAGAGATATATGTAAGCTTTTGATGAATAAGGAACCTGCAATCCTTTGGCTTAGAAACATACAGTAAACCCAATAAATTGGCATGCTTCTAGGAACCAAACTAATTCCCAGAATACGCAAACCTATCTGAGA
>NW_022908026.1:0-263 GCF_012274545.1 Fukomys damarensis | reverse complement strand
AAGAGCCAGGTGTAGTGGCACACGCCTGTAATCCCAGCACTAGGGAGGGGATCACTGTGAGTTTGAGACCAGCCTGGGCTACACAGTGAATTCCAGATCAGTCTCACCACATAAATTGTAAGAGCCTAACTGAACTAGAGCGACTCCATGTTGACCATCAAATGACCTAGAGACTGTCACTCCCCCCCATCCCTTATAGCATAACTAATGATTAATTGTGAATTGTTAGGTAACTGCTTAGAAGTAGCTGGGAAACTAAATGG
>NW_022908025.1:0-221 GCF_012274545.1 Fukomys damarensis | reverse complement strand
CTGTTTTACTAACCATGGCTCAAGGCCAACTGCCAATATTGGGTGTGTACAGCCACATTTTACCCAAGCAAGACGAGAAAGCCATGATTAGACACCATTGGTATTCAGTGTGCTTCTCAGCCCAGCACCAGTCTGCTGTGCTATGCTTACCTGCACAACTCCTCACTGGCATCACCCTCCTAACAGGGATTTTGCTACAGATGTGCTGGAGCTGCTGCCTC
>NW_022908024.1:0-207 GCF_012274545.1 Fukomys damarensis | reverse complement strand
GAAAGTACAGAAGTCACTTTACCTCAAACCAGGCTTCCTACAATGTTGGCTGGGCTTAAACTTCCACTGTGATTTGGTGACTGAGATTAAGTGTTGAAAGCCCCTACTATTATATCAGTACATTATTTGAGGGGCATATATGAAACAAATATCAGCATTTTAATAGCTTTAGAAAATTATACCTTTACAAAATGTCTTTTTTTTTTT
>NW_022908023.1:0-211 GCF_012274545.1 Fukomys damarensis | reverse complement strand
AGACATTAAATGACATAAAGAAAATTCTTACTTAATTCTTATTTGTTATCCTTTAGTAGGATTGCATCTACAGAGAACATACATATTGACATATAAATGTACCTTAGGAGTTCATAATGTCTAACCCCTAATTTTAGTCTTCAAATTATCTCTTAATTTACAGCTAAAACTAGAAAGAATTCTGAGACCAGCAGGTTCAATCACTTTTCAA
>NW_022908022.1:0-395 GCF_012274545.1 Fukomys damarensis | reverse complement strand
CTCTTTAAACTTGAAATTGAAAGAGAAGCAATACTTCCAAATTGATTCCTGGAAGCAAGTATTACTTTGATTCTAAAACTAGGGAAAGACAGGCCAGTCTCCCTCATGAACAAAGATGCCAAAGTCCTCAACAAGATATTGGCAAACAGAATACAGAGGGTTATCAAGAAGACCTTGACAAAGTCACATTTATCCCAGGTATTCAAGGATGGATTCATACATGTGAATCAATAAATGTAATGCACTCTGTTAACAGAATCAAGGACAAAAATCATAGATCCTCTCAATAGATGCAGAAAAAACATGAACAAAATTCTACACCCATTCATGATAACCCTACAGAAAATTGGAATAGATGGTCTTTATCTCAACTTGATAAAGGCTATCTATGAAAA
>NW_022908021.1:0-225 GCF_012274545.1 Fukomys damarensis | reverse complement strand
TTGCTTAATAATAATTGATAACAAGTCTTAACTAGATAGTAGCATTAAAAAGAAAAGCCACTCGTATCTTTTTAAAAAAATTCCTCTTATGTTTTATTACTGCCGTGGAATAAGGCTTATTTCTCCCCATAGTTGCTGAACAAAGCTATTTACACAGCCTCGCTTGTGCTTTCGGTGCCCAGAAGCTTTGGCCAATAGAATGTGAGCGGGAATGGTTTGTGGCAG
>NW_022908020.1:0-606 GCF_012274545.1 Fukomys damarensis | reverse complement strand
TAAAACATTTTAATTTTAGAAGTTTATTTTAATTAATGGGCATTATTGTGGGTTACCATAACACATTCCATACTTTTCTAATGAAATTATATACTTCAACATAATGGTAGCCTTTGTGTACTTCAGGAGCTGCACCTGAAGGACACAGAAAGTAATCTTTCTGTTCACCCAGTTGGTGTGATGAATGGCAAGGTGTGTACACCTGTGCAAAAGTGACAAATCGAAATTTTACCCACATAATGCTCCGTGCATTACATATTTATCACTGAGCATCATAGTGGGTAAAATATACCACTATCATTCTTCTCTTCTGCAAACATCTAATTTGCCATAATGGAATCCAAGTGTGGCACAATTAGCTGTCTGAGGAAACCAGGAGCCTATCTGTTGATTCGCCCACTTGGCAGATGAATGGTAAGGTGTGCAGGAACTCCAAAGCAGTAACAGGTGAATTTTACCCATGAAACGCTCATTGTTGAATTTCTTGCATTTAAGATTTGTGTTTAAAAAGTTTTTTTTGTTTGTTTTTTTTGTTTTTTTTTAATTTTTCTGGTAGAAGTAGCCCAATTCATTACAATGGCACAGGAAAACCCATATGGTTATTGA
>NW_022908019.1:0-367 GCF_012274545.1 Fukomys damarensis | reverse complement strand
AAAAATAATATGAATAAATGCAAGCAATATTTGTTTTGAGAAAAATGAATCTAATTTAAAAATGTACCACAATTGTATAATGAAAGATGCACTTCTCAATATTAGTTAGAATTAAATAAAAATTAGAATATAAGAACGGTCTTCTGAACCTGGCTTATTTTTAACCAGTTTGATTATTCTAAGAAGATTAATTAGCTACAGCTATAATTGTGCATTTCAGTAGTAATTGGGGATTAAGGAACTTGAACTCTATCCAAACAAGGATAATAGTCCCAATAATAGAAGTTCAAATTATGATAAAGTGATGTATTTAAGATCAGAAAATTCTATATAAACAATAATTTACCATTATATATGAACGTTCAAT
>NW_022908018.1:0-232 GCF_012274545.1 Fukomys damarensis | reverse complement strand
TTATGGTCACAAAAGAGGAGGCAATTTTGTGTGAAATTTACTTCTGCTGTCTCTTGGAAGGACGCACTTGCTTCCATTTAAGATTAAAGGTCAACCTAGGTAATCCATCTCTCCACATCAAGATCTTCAATGTCATACATTTGGAGCGCCCTGCTACCTTTCATAGAACGTAACATTAATGGGTACCATGGATATACTTGAGAAACATATGCTTTAGGCTACCAGAGAACTT
>NW_022908017.1:0-207 GCF_012274545.1 Fukomys damarensis | reverse complement strand
TGAAAACATTTCCTGACTACAGCATCTCTGACAATTTCACATTATTTTCTTAAGAATATCTATGAGTTCGAGTGTAATTAATTAAAGAAAACAAGATTTCAGAAGCTAATATGACTAAAAGGAATGGTACATGAAAACAATTTGGTAAAAGCTCTCAGTAAATGACATTTATAATTATTATTTAATTGACAACATTTGTTGCTCCCC
>NW_022908016.1:0-830 GCF_012274545.1 Fukomys damarensis | reverse complement strand
GAACAGAGGCTGCCATGTCCTCTGACTGTGCAGCACAGTGGCCTTACAGGCCATGTCCCAACTCCCACAGACTGCCCCGGGCGCTAACACAGAGTCAGAAAACTACAGCCCATAACTTGTTTCAGTCAATGAGCAAAGAATGTTTTTCACATCAAAAGTGGAGAAGGCTGGAGGAGCAGCAATCTGTAAATGTGAAAATGACAAGAAACTCCAGGGCCAGTGCCTACCAGTTTAGCTGCCCTGGCCCTGCCACACTCGCTCACCAAGTGCTGGCCACGGCTGCTGGGGTGTGACAGCCACACTGCTGAACAGCGGCGGCAGATAGGATGGCTTCGGAGCCAAACCTTGGACCCCTGCAGAAACATACGCGCTGCCTGCAGCTCCCTCTGAGCACAGGATGCCATCCCACCCTGCCTGTCCTAGTAACCCCACCTTCGGAATCCACAAAGAGCTGCTCCTTCCGTGTCCGGATCCAGAGGGGTGCACCATGCCAGTGGTGTGCAAGCCTGGTGACCGCAGCCAGGTCCCCTTCTCCCAGGTGCGCCCTGTCTGCCCAGGGGTCCCCCTCTGAGGCCGAGTCCCCTCCCAGCACCCTGCAGTGTTAGAGATGAGAGTGGTGTGTGGGCACCACTCAGCAGCGCTCCTCTCCTTCTCAGTAAGCCACCCGTTGGCCTGGAAGACGTCTGAATGATTCTTCAGACCACACGTGTGATAGCAGTTCTTTATACCATGCTTCCTTGAACAAGGACTAGCCAGGCGTGGTGGCCCATGCCTGTAACCCCAGCACTCGGGAGGCTGAGGCAGGAGGATCGCTATGAGTTCGAGACCAG
>NW_022908015.1:0-1168 GCF_012274545.1 Fukomys damarensis | reverse complement strand
AGACACTTATACTATTGTTCTTGCTGTGGTGCATTTCATTATGCACATTATATTATCTACAAGCAGCTTCAATTCTTAGAGAGCTCTCAAAAGGCCATAGTTATCAGCACTGCCTGCTTCTATACTGCAAGGACTCAAGATCAACAGCCAGTGCAAAAAAAAAAAAAAAAAAAAAATAAAAAAAGAAAGAAAGAAAGAAAGAAAGAAAGAAAGAAAGAAAGAAAGAAAGAAAAGAAGAAAAAAGAAAAGAGAAGTATATTATTTGAAGGTCAACTCCAGCAGTCAACTGATGATTACTGAAACACCAAAAGATAAATAACTGTAATCTATGTTATAAAATGTGTAGACTTAGATTAGAAATTCTCTGAACTAATAAAATAAAGTAAATTCCTCCAAAATATTGAGCAATATAGTGTGTTGCTGTCAGGCAAAAATTCAGATATAAATTACGATCGTGGTGGTAAGTAATTGATATAATAATAATTACAAATAAATTACAATCCATTCTGCATGTACTTCTTTGGAACAATGCAGAATTGCAAGTAGAAAATGATAAATAATTATTTCTAGTTTACAAATGTAGAAATATTTTGTTAGTAATGACAGGGATTTGTATTTAATTTTTAAGAAAAAAGGCCCCCACATTTCATTTTTCTGCATTATAATTAGAAGCTATGTCAGTTTCTGTAAAAGATTATAATTTTCAAAACCACTAAGTTAGGGAGTGTTTCTGCATTCATTCACATTAAATTTTTTACAACAATATAGTAATGAAGACTTTGTTGTCTTTATTTTTCATATGGGAAATTTTAAACTCAAGAAATTAACTAATATACTCAATATACTCTAACAAGCAAGTAAAAAATTCAGAACTTTATGCCTAGTTTTCTATAATTCTTCTATAATTCTCAATAGTAGAGTCTCTAGGAATTTAAAAGGCGCTGTTTAAATGTATGCAACAAATAGACTCATCCACATTCACAAATGATAAGATTCATGTAGCCAGTTGATTTTAAAAAACTTATTAAATATTACCAAAGTTACTATAGATGAACTACATAGTAGTAGCTCTTTCTAGTTTAAAAGAAGATGTATATTTTTTTTAAAAAAAGTTCGCATATTTTCCTTCTTTATTAGGCTGCAAAATTTATCCCCTGATAATATCTGC
>NW_022908014.1:0-270 GCF_012274545.1 Fukomys damarensis | reverse complement strand
TTCTGGCAGTGTTTATTGTTCTTTAAACATTGTTTAGAATTCTCAAGTACAATCATTTGTGTCTAGAGATTTTTTTCAGTAGCTTTTAAATAATTCATTTTCTTGATGGTTATAGAGCTATTTAAGTAATGTCTTCCACATTGGATGAGTTGTGGTAGATTGTGATTTTTAGGAAATTTGTTTCATCTAAGTTTTCAACTTTACTAGTGAAAAATTATTTAGAGAATATTATTGTAGTGACAACCTCTGTCTTATTCCTGCTGTTGGTAA
>NW_022908013.1:0-592 GCF_012274545.1 Fukomys damarensis | reverse complement strand
TCTTAGGCTCCTAGAAAAAGAAGAGAAAGAAAAACCCAAAGCTCATACAAGGGAGGAAATTATAAATTTCAGAGCAGAAATCAATGCAATGGAAACTACGAGAAGGATACAAAAATAAAATCAATGAATCAAAGAGTTGGTTTTTTGAAATAAGTAAAATCAAACTCTTAGCCCACATTATCAAAAAAAAGAAAGGAAAGAAAAGGCTCAGATCCATGTAATTAGGAATGAAAAAGGTGAAGTCACAACGGATCCAGCAGAAATCCAGAGCATCATCAATACCTACTTCGAGAACCTGTACTATAATAAAATGAATAGCACAGAAGAAATGGACAGATTTCTTTTGTCGTTGTTGTTGTTGTACTGGGGATCGAACTCGGGTCTTTGATCTTCCGAGGCAGGTGGCAGACCACTGAGCTAAATCTCCAGTCAGATTTCTTGATACTTATGAATTACCAAAGTTGAATGAAGAAGATACAAGATTCTAAGCACCCTAATTACAATCAGTGACATTGAAAACATAATTAAAATTTACCAACTAAGAAAAGCCCAGCTCCTGATGGATTCACTGCCGAATTCTACTAGACATTTA
>NW_022908012.1:0-2292 GCF_012274545.1 Fukomys damarensis | reverse complement strand
CCCCTCGAACAGCAATATTTATGAGAAGTCATTCATTTTTTAAGTTTCCAGAAGTACGTAGCATTCACATTCCTTGTGAAGGAGTAGGTACATCACACATCTTATTCCGTTTTTCCTGCCCTTTTCCTCCCCTTTCCACTCTCCCTGTTCCCATTTCAGAAAGATCTATGTCCTATCATGTATCTTTATTTTGCTGTTTATTTGTAATTTGGGTCTCTCATATAAGAGAAACTGTGTGATATTTAAACTTCTGTATCTGATATGTGAATATGTGGTATAATTAAGTATATTTTTCACATCTTACAAGAATGACTTTCCATTGTCCTCAAATGTCTTTGTTTTGCCCTATGGGGCTTCAAAACATTTGAAGACAACTAGGAGCCTAAATTAAAATGTTTTGCTAGACTAATATTCCCAAGCTCTATAAAGCTTTTGTCATTTGCATCACTCTTTAATAAATATATTCCAAATTATCAAATAATTCTCAAATAAAACTGAACATTGTATTTCAGAAATGTTTGTATACAGAATAATAATAATAATACATATTATTACATTTATTGCATCCCTAGTTTATGCCACATGCTGCTGTGAATATATGAGATGCATATACTTTTTAGTGTACTATCTTATTAAAATTTTGTATGTAGTCACTGAGTGAATTATTATTTACCACATGCAGTGCATCACCATAGCAGAGTTAAGGACTTGGTATATGGAGCCAGATTTTTAAATGCAAACTCTGCTATTTATTAGTTCTATGACCTAGAGAAAATAATTTAACCTCGCTTTGCTTCAGTTTCTTCAGTTACAAATTGGATTTAAGATCTATTAATAATATCAAGCTGTATCTGTGAACTTTTTAAAGAGTCCTTCATGTATATCATTATACAGACTGTTAGTAGTCACCAGTATTAATCTCATGGATATCAGGTACCCTTATGAAGGGAATAAAAATGAAAAGCTAAACCAAGAAATAACCTACATTGAAATGAATGGTGTTAAAAAATAATGTATGGTAGGAGGAAGGGGGCCCTAATGTAGCAAATTTTATGTCCATGAAGCTACCGTGGGAGGAAATGTTTGGGCAAACCTGAATGACATAAAAGAGTGTGTGAAATCAGCGCACAGTAGGACTGCATAGCCCTGCGGTGAAGCCAGCTTGGCTGAGGGTTACTCAAGGAGAGCCAGCTCTCCAGTGTGGCTGGCAAGGCCTAAGCAAGGGACATGTCCAGGAGAGAAGCAGCAGCCCTCAATGGAAGGTTTCACGGGCAGCAGAAAGGGAGCACAGCACATGTAAAATGCACCTTGGCTAAGGAGCCAGGATTAGTCCCAGTTTTCTCTGATTGTAAACCCTGTGACTCCTAATCACTTTGCTGCCCTTATTATGAACAACATATTTTACTCATATTAAAATCCTATCCTTTTTCTTTCTCTGAACTTACAACACACTGGTGGCTTATATTGGCTTCCTGTTCACTGAAATATTTAGGTGTACTTTTTGTGAGAATTCTTATGTTGGTTCTCATGTCTCCCATGTTTCGATAACCAACATTTGACAGTTTACACTTATTCTTATACTCTTTCATTTGATATCCTTATTTATTAATTATGTGTGTTCGGATAAACTTGCCTCTGTCTTCATCCAAAATTTTAATAAAATAGACTGAGGAAAAGGACAAAGTACTTTGTCTTGACTGGTATAAATGTCTAAAGGTTGAACTGAGTTCACAAAATTATCTTCATGATAGCCTTGTCCAAAAAGTCACAAATCTGCTTTACCCTAAAACTTTCCATAGGTGAGAGCCAATCATAGTAGCACATACCAGCAACCCCAGTTCCCTGCAATCTGGGAAGCTGAGACAGGAAGATCGGAAGTTCAAGCCCAATGTGGGCAATTTAGCAACAGGGAAACTCTGTCTCAGAATACCTTTTTTAAAGAGCAAGACGTATAGATTAATGCAAAGATCTTGGGTTCAATTCGCTGTATTGTAACAACAAAAGCAACAAATTTATACACAACCTTAGTAAGGAATATTTTCCCAAGGTTCTACCTCATTTTTATAAATTTCTAGCCTAGATATTTATATAAAAATGGGAAATCAGCTTATATTAACATATTTATCCAAGGAAACATATTTACTTTTATTTCTAAGATGTTAAAACAATTGTGTTGCCATGAATGAAAATCATGATTACTCTACTGTGGACTGTAGTTATTATCTTCTTGAAAAAAAGCCAGCTTTTGTCTATCACATGGAACCAATGGTAACCTGCAGGAATTTCTGAACT
>NW_022908011.1:0-1320 GCF_012274545.1 Fukomys damarensis | reverse complement strand
AAGAATTTGGTTTAGAAGTTATATTATTTTTAAGTGGCATCAAAGCAACATGCGGAAAAGTAAACCATGTAGTTGAAAATACAAAACTAGAGCTGAAGAGAAGACCTAGGTTCAGAGACTAAGATTTGGTTGTGAGCTACAAAGAAATAATAGGCAAATTAATCTAGAAAATAAAATAGGCTGATTTGTAAGTCTGTTTCTTGAATCCAACTGGATCTTGGGGGTCACGTGTCTGTAGTTTTAAGGGATTTCCACAAGGTGGTGTTGTATTCTTATTAGGCAGTATAGACTTAGTTTTCCAAATAAATAGCCAGAAGAATCCAAAGACAACTATTGTTTGCCCCTTTTTTTGATATCCACCTAAAGTAATTATTTGATGCTTTATATGAAAGTGTTATTAACTAACAAAATAAAATCATTTATTATTTTTCTAAGATATATAAAAAATAGAATGATTACATGGCATAACAGTTATCCAATGATAAAAATCTGGGACCTTTAAGGGTGATCCCAATTCTCCATGTAAAAATAAAATGACAGTTTCTCAATTTTTTTGGAATGCTTTGTCATAAAATCTCTCCTGTTTGCTTTTGTGATGAGAACTTCTTCGGCCTTCTTATTTTTCGGCTCAATCCACTATTTCTCCACCAGTCACATACTCTTAGATGTAAATAGTATTTTTTCTCAGTTTTGAAAGCATTGTCTCACCTACACTCTAAAAATTCAAATTCTCTCAACAGCTGTATCCCACTCACACTTGCTTAAAGATCCAAATAAAAACATGTGAATGAGTCATCAATAAATCATATAATACTGCAAGTCTATGTGTATCTCTGATTATTTGAACTCTTAGCCACATATTCTCTGTTACTACTTGGAATATTTCCCTCACACTCATTATCTAAATTGAAAACAGTACAATGCCCCAGTAAAACATCTAAGTTGCTTAAGAGTCTGAATGAGGGGATGTGGATTTTGTTTCAGTTGTAAATCAGCTCTTCTCCTAACAGGATTATTGTTTAAAAGTATTGTGCAGTATCTATTGTCTCCTTTACATTCTTAAGTGGAGATGTATTTTAAGAAATTAAAACAAAATCCAGGGTAAAATAAGTTGTAAGTATAGTCAGCCTTCCATATCTATGGCTTCTGCATCCATGGATTCAACTAACCTCAGACTGAAAATATTCAAAAGAATTACATCTGTACTGAACATTTTCAGGCTTCCTTTTCTTGTCATTATTCCTTAAGCAATATATTATGATGACTATTTGCATGTGATTTATATTGTATTGGGTATTATAAATAATCAGTAGATGATTT
>NW_022908010.1:0-428 GCF_012274545.1 Fukomys damarensis | reverse complement strand
ATGTTTTTACAGGCCTGCCTTTCCACTGGATGGCACTTGGCAGCAACATTCACCATATTTATCACACCTCATAAAGACACTCATGAAAGAGAATTTCCAGAACTTCATCAGATAATTGCAAGAATAATGGGACAAGTATGTTCAAAGTTAGGGAGGGTATGTTGAGGATTAATGGCAATGTATCTTTTACAGTATTCAATTTATTTTAAATACTCACTGTACATTTTGATCACCCTTTGTACATTTACTTTACACCAGAAGAACGAAAAACAAATAGATGCAAGTAACAGTTAAGAATTACACAATACTGCCGGGTGTGGTAGCACACGCCTGTAAACCCAGCACTCTGGAGGCTGAGGCAGGAAGATCACTGTGAGTTCGAGACCAGCCTGAGCTACATAATGAGTTCCAGGTCAGTCTCAACTACA
>NW_022908009.1:0-201 GCF_012274545.1 Fukomys damarensis | reverse complement strand
TTTGTACGAGGATAATTCTTCCCATTGTGATAAGAGGTGGAGGATCAGAGGCGGAGGGGTTTTTCCATTGAAAAGGTTCAACCCTCGGTACCCCCTAAAAGCAAATATTCTCCACTCCAGAGTTACCTGTTTTGACCTCTCATTTCTTTCTCTTTTCTCTTTGTGTGTTCATGTGTGTGTTTTGAGAAAAGATCGCACAAG
>NW_022908008.1:0-237 GCF_012274545.1 Fukomys damarensis | reverse complement strand
TTTTTTTTTTTTTTTTTTTTTTTTTCCCCGACACAGAGTCTTGCAGAGTTACTAAATTGCCCAGGCTGGGCTTCAACTTTTTTTTTTTTGTACCGGGGATTGAACTTGAGTCCTTGTGCTTGCAAGGCAGGCAGCAGAACAACTGAGCCAAATCCCCAGCCCCCTCTTTTTTTTTTTTGGTTTTTTGAGACAGGGTCTCACTATGTAGTTAAGGCTGACCTGGAACTCACTATGTAG
>NW_022908007.1:0-251 GCF_012274545.1 Fukomys damarensis | reverse complement strand
TGCAGTGAGGTAATTCAAGCCATAAATAAAAGAAAACAACCTCCAACCTAGACTGATCTATTCTGCAAAAGTCTCTTTACAATGAATGGGGAGTGCTGGGGATTCAGTTCAGTGGTTCCCTTGCCTGCCTCTTAAGCGTAAGGACCTGAGTTCGATCCCAAGTCCAAAAAGAAAAAAAAATTCCTAACATGGATAGGGAAATAAGATACTTCCACAACAAAGAACACCTGAGAAACTTCATGAATACCAAA
>NW_022908006.1:0-285 GCF_012274545.1 Fukomys damarensis | reverse complement strand
TTTTCCTATGGCTTGTAGTTAAAATCACATTCATAAAAGTATCATGCTTTGTGTACTGTGTACCAACATTATGAATCACAAAGTAATTTATATTTAACCCTCAAAGCAGTACTGCAAAGTAGGAATTATTATTCCATATTGTTAAAGAAAACAGGCTCAGAAAGGATATAAATTGCCTACATCACAAATTTTATAAGTGCTGAATCTAGTATGCAAACAAGATTTGCCTATTTACAAAGCCAGTAATGTTTACTCTACGTGGGCACTACAAACTTTTTTTTTTTT
>NW_022908005.1:0-203 GCF_012274545.1 Fukomys damarensis | reverse complement strand
TTTTGGGATACTTTTTGTTTGGACTATGGAGAAATACATGTGAAATGTAAAATTTTATTTTCCCCTTTCCTCAGGATTGTACTTCTCTCCATTCAACCCTTGATGTTAGTGTTTTGGTGCATGAGTGGGCAAGGCAATGAAAGAAGATATGGTATTATTACTGATATTTACATGGTAACTACTAATGTCTGTAGGAAAAGTGT
>NW_022908004.1:0-219 GCF_012274545.1 Fukomys damarensis | reverse complement strand
GGAGGAACACTACTCTTTTTCATCTCCTAAATATAAGACCCTGGTTCACTGACACTTCAAAACACTACTTGAGTCATAGCTAGCATTTCCATTTTCACATCGTTGCATACAGTAGGAAAGCTTGCAACACACTGGCTTTTTCTAATTTGGACCTAGCTCTGTACTTTAATGGTAGTGCCTGCTAGCTCTTCCTCCAAATGCACCTAGAAGTTTTCCTTC
>NW_022908003.1:0-217 GCF_012274545.1 Fukomys damarensis | reverse complement strand
GTACAGCCCTTGCACTATACATGGCAGCACATTTCATAGAACTATTAATCATCCCTAGGTTTATTTTATTAGCATGATTATTTTAACCAGAATAAAAGTTACAGTAACATTTCACTCCCTTTTTAGAATAAATGACTTCTGAGAGACTTGCTAATGCCATCCTAAATACTTAATACATGCAATGACTACCATTGGTTTTTGCCTTTTTCATAGCTGG
>NW_022908002.1:0-277 GCF_012274545.1 Fukomys damarensis | reverse complement strand
TGTAACTGAGCAGAAGGAGGAAGGGGTAAAAAGTTTCTCTTTTTGAAGATTAAAGGATAGAAGGCAGACAGAACACTCATTCTTCAGTGGCTCACAACTGGAGTCCCAGCTAAGAAGGCTGAGGCAGGAGGACAGTTTGGACCAGAGGTTCAAGGACAGCCTAAGCAACACGAGACTCTGCCTTAAAAAAAAAAAAGGAAGCTAGAGCAACAGTGAGCTAGTCAAACCTGTATGGGTGCTGACAGCCCTGCAAGAAAGCTTCTGATGATATGCCTGC
>NW_022908001.1:0-435 GCF_012274545.1 Fukomys damarensis | reverse complement strand
AGACAGATGAAGTCTGCTTGTGGAACCCGGGTGTGTGCATTTGCAATTCTGCAACTTGACAGGGATTGATTCCATACTTCAGGCCTCATGCCATCTTCTATCAGCCCCAAATTAAAAAAAAAAAAAGTGATCCAGTTTGTGTGGTTTTAAAGTTTTCCTATTGTGATCTTCCCCGATGCTTTTGCTATAATTACCATTTTTTAAATTTCCTAAACTCCAGCTGTCTTCTCCCCAGTCTTTGAGAGGTTTGAATACATCTTATGTGTGTAATAGTAATAATTAATTAAGATGTGAAAGTATAGACAAACACACACACACTGACACACACACACACATTTCTTTTGATAGCATCATTGGTTTGTCCTGATTGGATGGGAATACATGTTCTTGTGCAGGTGGGGAGTAGGAGTGAAGCTACAGCCTACTAGGAAGTAC
>NW_022908000.1:0-226 GCF_012274545.1 Fukomys damarensis | reverse complement strand
TTCAAAGTTGGGAGCTCAGAAAACTACCCTTCATGGGAACCTATGCCTGTGCAGAGTTGGTCTGAGGACTGGCCCGATCAGGAGTTTTGAGAACGGGGGGGGTGTCACGTGGGTGTTTCAAGGGCACCCGCGCGACTACCTTCTTTCCTGGGTCTGTTGTCGTGCAGGCCGGGAGCTCGCGCGCACACCGCCGGGTGATCGCAGGCAGGCAGGCAGGCAGGCAGCT
>NW_022907999.1:0-240 GCF_012274545.1 Fukomys damarensis | reverse complement strand
GGGGAATAAGATGAAGCCAGAGCATTAAGGACTTTTGGCTGCGAGGAAAGATGAGAGTTCACTTGGCACCTGTTCTTGCAGGGGCTCAAGGGACACAGAAGCCTACACAGTGGGCTTGTAGGAGCACACGTGATGCTGCCACGCAGCCAATGGAGTGAGAATTTGGAAGAGAGATCCAAGAATGGGGGGAGCCACCAGCATGAGCTTCGTGGGTAGGGAAATAGTAGATAAGAAGGAAGG
>NW_022907998.1:0-320 GCF_012274545.1 Fukomys damarensis | reverse complement strand
AGGATCAACTATAACATAAACATTTCTAGAAATAGGGATTTATTATCCAATTAGTGTTTTCTAACTTTTAGAAAGTTAAGTGGTGTCACCCCTACTCTCTCTGCCTGATTGTGCTGTGTTTTATCGTCTCACTGCTGTCATGCAGCAGGGTCACCTAGCAAACGAATTGACCAGGAAGATTCAATTACTCAATACCTGTCCTTGAAAACCTAAACAGGATAATGACCAATCCCATGACTCTTCTGAAATTAGGGACAGATGTATTGTAGCCTTCTGTACCAAACTGAAAATATACCTAATTAGGTACCTAATATACCTGA
>NW_022907997.1:0-481 GCF_012274545.1 Fukomys damarensis | reverse complement strand
CTTTTTCTCACTATAGATTTAATGCAATTGTATATGTTGTAGCATTTAATGCAAATAAAATCATCCAGTAAATAAAGTCTTCCAGGTCTACATCTTTTGTTCTGCATATGTGTAAATTAATCATATTATTATATATATCAACAGTTCATCACTTTTTAATAATGACTTGGATTACACTATATTTTATATCACAGAGTAATTACCACTCCTTTGTAGATTGACATTTGAGTTATTTTCAGACTTTGTCTATTGTGACTAAAACTGTGATAACTATTCTTGAGTTAGTCTTTATGTGAAGGAACATATGTGTGCCTGTCTCCGGTAGCTCCTTAGTAGTGCTGTTGCTGGGTCATATTCTCCATTAAATCACCATAGTCAGAAATCAGATGAGCACGTATGTGTAGGATCCAAGCCCGGATGACCTGTGTTATGGTGTAGGTGGAGAAGGTCCTGCCAAAGTCTCATGAACTCAGAGGCAGGG
>NW_022907996.1:0-593 GCF_012274545.1 Fukomys damarensis | reverse complement strand
CACAGCGATGAGAAACTGAGCTATTTAAGTATTTCAGGGTTTGTAAACGGTATCCTTCTTTGTAATCATCGTAGTTCCCAATTAGAGAGCTGAAACTCATTCGTGTTTTGCCATGTTTATATGAATTGTCTGTATTTGCTTTCAAAAACACCAGTACATTTCTAACATTCTTCCAACAGTGACTGAGTGTCCTCTACATGCTGGACATACACAGGAGGGCATGGGCAATATAAAGAATAATAGGACACAGGATTTTTGGAAAGGTTCCCCATGTGTGTGTAAGAGACAAGGAGATGTACATGTGAAACGGGCAAGTGCTAGCATAAAATGTAGGCAAAGATGAGCAGGATCCAGCTGTGTCTTGGGACATTCCAGAAGTGAGTAGTTTCACCTTTCTCTTTAGCTCTATTCTGCCTCATTTCCAGAAAGATTTTGATGCAGTTCATTGAAAATGAACTTTAACTGTACTCAAAATGTACTTCAGCTGTATTCATTGTTCCATTCTATATGAGGGAGTCCCTTGCAAGTGAACTGTTGTTATGGTCACACGCATTTTCCAGAGGACAAAACTAAGGGCCAGCAACTTTCTTATC
>NW_022907995.1:591-905 GCF_012274545.1 Fukomys damarensis | reverse complement strand
TTGGCTTTCCCCCTATTCCCCTCTACCCTTCTATTTTTTTCCTTTTGGAATGAGAATGTTTACAGTGTGCTTTTTTATATTCCAGTGTGTGGCATTGTTTTGACTTTTTACAGGGATTACAGTTAAGAGTTTACCTTAAATCTCAGAGGAGACTTTGGTTCTGGACTTTTCAGCAATGCTGGAACTTTTGGGACTTTGGCCACTCAGAGGTGGACTAAAGCATTTTGTATAAAGAGATGTGCATGAGTCTTTGAGGCAGAATGTTATGCTTTAAATCTGAATGTACCCCGTCAGCCTCATGTGCTCATAGAAGA
>NW_022907995.1:0-539 GCF_012274545.1 Fukomys damarensis | reverse complement strand
GTCCACTGAAGAATTTCTACCTAAATGGGATGTCGAGAGGTGAAAGCTGGTGTCAGGAGGTGGGTCACTGGGGGCGTGGCCCAGAATGGTGCATCTTCCACGGCCACCTTTCATGAGCTGTTTCTCCTCTGCTGTTCATCACTAACATGCTGCCCTGCTTTGGTGCGAGAAAACTAGGGATTGAAAGCTGTAAAATGTGTAAGCCAAAATAAACTTCTCTTCTTTAGAGTTGTGAGTATTGGGTGCTGTGTCTCTGCAATGGAAAAGAAATGAAAATGACCATTTGTAACTACATATAATTAAATATATATGATTCAATAGCACAAAGGATGAATTTAAGTGATTTAAATTACACTGTTTCAAATTTTCCATAATAAGTGATACAAGTCTAATTATCATTCATAACTTGAAGATGTATATTATAGCTCTCAGAGAAACTACCAAAAATAACATAAAGATGTATGCTGAAGAACTAATAGATCAATTTAAATAAAATTAGAAATAACCCAAAGGAAATCAGGAAATTAAAAACATGGAAA
>NW_022907994.1:0-1125 GCF_012274545.1 Fukomys damarensis | reverse complement strand
AGAGTTCGGGTGCCACTTTGGACTATGCCAGAAGCTAAGTGTCATCTTCAGGAGCTGGGCTGTGCTGCTGTGCACAGGGACACGAGGAAGCGGCCCTGCGGCTGTGCCACGCGCGTGCTCACGGGACTTGCAGTCGTACTCAGTTTCGAAACATCGCCATCATTCTGGGCACGTGGGAGCCCCCGGAGAAGATCGTTTAGTACTTTTCGTGAAAATGTCTTCTCTTTGCCTCCCACCGGCCAGGCCAGGATTGTATTCAGCGTCACACAAACAAAATGTTACAAAGAAACCTTAGATAGCTTGCTTTTAGCAACCCAGGAAACCCTGTTTCACTGAACAACGTTTAAAACAAGCTTATATCGTTGAAACCGAGCTCTTTCCCTTTAGTGGCCTGTTCATTCTCAGTGTGCAGGGTCTATTCTGTGTAGAATAAAGCACTGTACAGAACTGTACATGAATCAATCTGTGGCCAAATGAATCTGCTGGATCTGATTTCTGTTGCTCCTTACTTAGGTAGCAGATCTCTTGGTCATGGTGCTCAATACAACTTTAATGTCATGAGACAAATGCTCCAGAAACCTGAGGCTTTGGTCCCTGTCCCAGTGTGGCATACAGTATGGTGTGTCCATGATCCGTATTTGTGTGTGTACATGCACATGCCGCCATTTCTAAAACGAACTCCAAACAGCTCTGATAGCTTCATGTACCAACACATGTTCATGCTGGGAGCCATGGAGGTTGCAAGACCAAGTGCAGAGAGTTCCCATCTACTAGACAATGGAACCTGATACGAACAAAAATCCTATCCGTGTGGAAGTGACTGCTGTGGCCAGGGTCGCCCAAAAGGCAGTTGGGATGAACCGGTGTCAACTGGGACCTTGAGGTACATGCGGACGCTCCAGCAAGTGGGAAACACGAGAGCATTTGGACTGGAGAATCAGTGTGTACAAACATATGAGCTCACACAGGCACCAGTGTGCAGGGCGTAATTCCACAGATGAGAACTGTGAGTGTGGTCGGAGAAGGGCACCAGAGGGAGGGCAGCTTGGGGCTGAACCCTGCTGGGCTTAACAGGAGAAGCTGTGTTAGAAGCTAGGCGGGGCTTAGCGTGGAGGGTTGTGTGGT
>NW_022907993.1:0-206 GCF_012274545.1 Fukomys damarensis | reverse complement strand
AATTTATGAGGCATGTTAACAGAACCACATTTCATTTCAAACATTCAAGGGATTCTGTAAACAAACACTAGTGCACCCTTTTTGGAAAAGTCATGTGGACATGCATCCTGCTTAACTGAAATGTAAGAAGACTAAAATCAATTAAAATACAAGTAAAACTAAATTATTATTTTAAACCTAGCTATAAAAACTTATGCCCACATCAA
>NW_022907992.1:0-1169 GCF_012274545.1 Fukomys damarensis | reverse complement strand
GAACTGGAATGAAGCATTTACAAGCTCTGGGCAGCGGTGCAGTCTGTTTACTTTAATTGCACTTACTAAAAGTGCTAACGATTTTCATAACATTGCTGCTAAACGCACCTGTTTTCTTTTCCTTCTAGTTCCAAAAGACCCCAAGCCCCAGTGGAGGCGGGTGGCGTGGAGCTACGATTGCACGCTGCTGGCCTACGCGGAGAGCTCAGGCACCGTGCGGGTGTTCGACCTCATGGGAAGCGAGCTCTTCGTCATCTCTCCGGTACACGCCTGCCACAGGCTGATGACTTCTTGGGTGGGGTGGGGTGTGAGTGCCATGTTTGTATAGAAGCTCCATTGAGTGAATGCAAAGAGGGAAAAGGCTGATATAAATCAGAATGATAAACTATGAAATGGAACACACTCAGAATCTAGCCAGAGATCTGTGCCCTTCTAATATTCATTCTGTGTATTCTGTAAGGCACTGTGCACATGTAAACCATCTGGTAGTGAGTAAATAGCAAATGAGGGTCATTAAACCAAACCCTTGGGAGGAGATGTCTGGAACAGAGGGTTTATCGAGCCATTTAAGAGGCGAGCTGGAAAAACAAAGGGCCCATCCTGGGACAGGTTCCCATGGCTTCCAACGGGAGGGCCAGCAGCAGACAGAAAATGCTGCCCTAGAGCTGAGCATCTTGGGAATTGCAGGGAAATTGAGCACTGCTCACCTTTTGCCTGAGTTGGCTGAGGGGAGAAGAGTAGAGTAACTCGAGGCCTCGTAGGCGTGGGCCTGGAAGCCAGCCCATGAGGAGGAGTCCTTGCTTCTGGGGGCTGAGGCTGCTGATCCAGAAACCAGGCTGGTGGGATCGAAGCCAGGATCATGGCATGAACAGTCAGTCTTTCGCCTGTACCTGTGAACTGAGTGACATCCCTTAACTCTTCCCCACCTCTCCATCCCCTGGCACTTTTAATTAATTTTACGACACCTTGTAGTTTTTATCATGGCACAAGATGTTACTATAAAGTTCCGTCGAGAAACTTTAGTCGCAGGAACAACTTCTAGGAGTTTGAGTTTATTACTTTAGTGGAATAGGAATTGAAAGAGAAAGTGGAAAAAAGAAAGCTTATACTAACTTGCTTTTGTATCCTGCTTTACACTCTATTAATGACTGTGTATGTGTTCTCATTTG
>NW_022907991.1:0-320 GCF_012274545.1 Fukomys damarensis | reverse complement strand
TACCCTAAAAACTAAAGACCCTGACCACATATCTCCCTCCCACAGTTAACCAGTTATTTCTCTCCTGAATTTCAGGTGAGGATAAGGGCTCGTTAAACAAAGCAATACTATGGAAATTGTACAAAATTCACCACCTTGGTAAATGCCTTTCTTTTTTTCCCTTCCCTCAAATACAAGCCATCTTGAATATGGCATTGTCCCTCGGGCATGGCTCTTAATTAAACCTGAAGTCATCAGCAAGAAGCAGTAGTCATACTACCTATTATCAAAGACTATGAAAGTACATTTTGCAGTGAAATATAGTGCAATAATCTGATATT
>NW_022907990.1:0-213 GCF_012274545.1 Fukomys damarensis | reverse complement strand
CATAAAAATAAGAGTGTGGAAACAAAATAATATTTTATAGTTACTCTCTGCCCCTCCATCATGTCTGGTGGATTCCCATAGTAGGCACTGGAAAGAAAACATTCATTTAAATGCGTGGAGGAATTTCTTGAACTCATTTCAGTTTTTACGTTAGTTTTTAAAATGCTGTTTTCTTTCTTTTGCTTTTTGTTTCAGTCTTTTTTCTTATTTTTC
>NW_022907989.1:0-336 GCF_012274545.1 Fukomys damarensis | reverse complement strand
ACAATTAATGTAATCATTAAGTGTGGCAAAAATGTACTAATAAAAGTCAAAAAAAGAAAAAAAATGGTCTATTAAATATAAAGATGAAGTTTTACTAAAAAATTATAAAGCTCATATTTTATACTGGATGAATTATTGTCCCCAACGACCACCAGGGATCAAATTTAGGACTTTGTGCTTGCCAGACAGGCAAGCCACTGAGCTACATCCCTCGCCCTATTTTATAATTATTAGTAAATCTTTTTCTATTATAAAACTTTAATCCTTTTTTAGAGTTTAATAGAATTTTCCTGAAAGTTAACTCTACTTTTCCCTACTTTTAAAATAATTCAAAAT
>NW_022907988.1:0-354 GCF_012274545.1 Fukomys damarensis | reverse complement strand
AAATAAATAAATAAATAAATAAATAAAGATGCACCATATTTTAATATCATATTTTTAAAAATGAAAATTGCACAATTAATAAAATATCAAAATTTTAAATAAGGACAGGCTTTGTTGTATGAAGATGCATGAAAGGACAGTCAGTCCACAGCTCTTGTTTGTGGGGCTTTCCCCTTGCCCTCCTACTGAGTGTACTGGAATTGACAAACAGCTCGTGAACAGACTGGAAACATGAGACTTCGTGTACAGTCCTATCTCATGACTGCGGGGCTTCTGTGAGCTCCACTGCCTTCGGTTCAGAGTGCGGGAGATTGTACTGATAAGATTATACTGGTAAGAATGCATAGCAGCGCA
>NW_022907987.1:0-221 GCF_012274545.1 Fukomys damarensis | reverse complement strand
AGACAGAGGAGGGAAGCAATGTGTGTATGTCTGCATATGGGTACGTGAACTTAAATGGTATATTTTAATTGAAAAAGGGAGAATGGAAACTCTCTCCAGGTTAACTTTCTTAAATTACTCCTTCATTCTTGTTATCGTCCTGCTCAAAATCTATCACTGGCTCCCTAGTACCTTAATTTAATCCCCTTAGCATGTGGGGCCCCTATAGCCTCCATTTACTT
>NW_022907986.1:0-230 GCF_012274545.1 Fukomys damarensis | reverse complement strand
AAGGAAGGAAATGGCTTTGCCACCAAGGTGTGGAGGAGGGCAGGTGGGAGGCGCATTCCTGGCGGGGTAACTGCATGTGCCAGGGGTAGGCAGCTCAGGGGGGCAGCGTGCTGGGAAGACCCCATCATCGTGTCGGGGAGCATCAAATTCCTGTGCTGGACAGTGGGAGGAAGAAGCGGGGGACACAGGCAGGACCTGAGGCTGAACAGGAGCCCCCCCATCCAAGCTCC
>NW_022907985.1:0-762 GCF_012274545.1 Fukomys damarensis | reverse complement strand
GCCACACTGGACTCTGCATAAACCAGTTTTCCCAGAGTGGAGACCAAACAACAAAAGGAAATGAGTAGGCACCACAGAGAGTGCTAGGGCCCAAAGAGAACTGGTACATGCAGGCCCCATCAAGTGATGGTGCCCAGTACTGGCTCCGACCCATTGCTGCCAGGCAACAGTGCAGTCAGTCCTGGCTGCCAAGTGTTCTGATTTGTCCATGAAGCTGCAAGTGTGGATGGCTATGTGAGATCTACTGATTTTAATGTTAGCAACTACAGTAGGTAAATGATGGTCTCCCAAAGAGGACCACATCCTAATCCTGAAACCTGTGAATGTCAGACTAGCAAAAGGGAATTAAGTGAATGGCAAAGGGGAATTAAGCTAATAAATAGACTTAATTTCTAATCAGCTGACTTTAAATTGGGAGATATACTGGGCTCAAGGTAATCACAAGAGTACCTTAAACTAGAAATGGGAAGTTGCAGAGTCAGTCAGAAATGCTGTGAGACAGATGGGACAGTCATAACTGGCTACGAGGACAAAAGGGACAGGAACCAAGAAAAATAGCCTAGAACAGTGGTGACGAACCTATGGCACGCATGCCATACAAGCACCCAAAACCCCTGGCTGTTGGCATGTAAGCCAAGTAGCCCCAGCAGCCAGGCATCGGATAACTTGTTTAACTGCAGTACTGGCACTTTACAATAAATAAGTGGGTTTTGGGTTGCAGTCTGGGCACTTGGTTATTTGTTGTTTTTGTTTTTTTTTTTT
>NW_022907984.1:0-208 GCF_012274545.1 Fukomys damarensis | reverse complement strand
TATATATATGCATGTATCATTTAAAAGGTCATCATCTATGACCTCAAATTCTGACTCTCAAAAATCACAAGATTCTATTGATAATTTAAGGGAAATGTTTCGGGTGGATGAAAGTTATCTGTATTTATTTGTGCAAGGTTACAACAACATGTAGGTTACACATATTTACCTATTGCTCCAAAATTATTTTGTGTCAGCATTTGTAGAT
>NW_022907983.1:0-394 GCF_012274545.1 Fukomys damarensis | reverse complement strand
AAAGTCTCCTTGTGGCACCTCATCCAGGGTCCATTCCAGCTGCTCTACACATATTAACCCCATGTCCTTCCCAAAACAGGTACCGGTGTTACTGAAGAAACTGAGTCAGTGAGAGACTCTGACTTGCCCAGGGGCACACAGCTAGCAGCATTAGGGGAGCTCAGCACACTCATGGAGCTGCTGCCTGAGAAAGACGGAGGGGCAGAAAGAGGGCCAACCAGGGGACACCTTGTACAGCCCCGCAGTGACAAGGGCCAGGAGCACCAGTCCTCCAACAGAACTGCCCACGATGAGAGGGACAGGATCGTAAACTTCATACAGCTCCACCTTGGTCTCTATCTGGGAGAGGAAGTGGAGAAAAGACACACATAAGAAGAGACAGACTCCAGGGTTC
>NW_022907982.1:0-247 GCF_012274545.1 Fukomys damarensis | reverse complement strand
ACTTCTTAACAGACACCATTACTCCTGTGCTTTTTTTAAACAAGACCCCAAAAGTTATACTTATGAAATAAGATTGATAAACTCAACTAGAGTAATATTTAAAAGATACACTAATCAAATGATACAATGAAAATGACAAAGCATGTCAAAAACTGGAGTCATTTAACACACCAATGAAAGTATTCATATCTACATTTTTAAAAATCCCATATAAATCCATAAGACTGACCAGTAGAGAAAAGGAATC
>NW_022907981.1:0-200 GCF_012274545.1 Fukomys damarensis | reverse complement strand
ATAGTGAGTTCCAGGTCAGTTTCAACTACATAGTGAGACCTTGTCTCAAAAAACAAAACAAAACAAAAGAAAACCCCACTTTCTATGTATGATAGAAGGCAAGATGTGAGGAATAAGAATCTTTGTGTACTAGGTCGTCCATGATTGGCCTAACTAGCTAAAATCAGACCTGGGTTTGAACTTTGTTACTGCCCAGTCTT
>NW_022907980.1:0-670 GCF_012274545.1 Fukomys damarensis | reverse complement strand
GAAAGAAAGAAAATAAGAAAGAAAAGAAAAGAAAGAAAGAGAAAGAAAGACTGATTTAGCTCACAGAGTTGGAAGCTGGAATTCCAAGATTGGGCAGCCTAATCATCTCAACTGAGAGACTCCTGACTAATGGCAGCAGATTGCCAGAGCCCATGCAGACCTGGTGAGAAGGGAAGCCAGACAGGCTCAGGAGTCAGGGCTCAATGTTTTTATAACAACTCACTTTCAAGGGAGCTAACTGTCCTTCAAGTACTCCATTGATCCCTTCCAAGGGTGTGCCCCCAACGACCGTTAGGCCACCTCTTAACGGTCCCACCAGCTTTCATTATCACCACAAGAATTTCTGGAGGAGGACAAACTACATCTAAACCAGAGCAGGTACCCCAGGAAGGGTTCACAACAAACTAGTAAAACACTGGTTGCATCCAGGACAAGCATGAGAGTGTGACTTTCACTCCACAACTCTGTAGTTTTCCTAATTGTACCATGCAACTGTGTTACCTATTTAAAAAAAAAATTTAAGGTAACTTTAAAAATGCCGTCAGTCAGTAGACGCTAGAGTCACTGAGAGTTTTGGAAAGCAAATGACAGAGCCATGGAGATAAAAGTCAGTGGCCAGAAGTCAGGAAATAAACCTTATAATTACCGAAAACATGTTCACACATGCTGC
>NW_022907979.1:0-261 GCF_012274545.1 Fukomys damarensis | reverse complement strand
GATTTTATTTCATTAGGCAAATATAGAGTAAAATTATCAAGTTGAAAGACATGTGTAAATACCCAATAGTTTCTCTGATGTGAGTAACGAAAGTGTAAATAAGAACTAAAAGGTATAATAGATAATGTGAAATAGGAACAAAAGGTCCAAAGGGGAAGGGGGAATAGGAGGGGTTGGGGAAAGAAAAGAAGAGAATGCAATTAATATGAGAAAATGAAAAAATGGAAACAAAGTCTTTGTAAATAGTGAAGGGCGGAGGGA
>NW_022907978.1:0-207 GCF_012274545.1 Fukomys damarensis | reverse complement strand
AGAACATAATTAACTCCATAGGAAATCCTAAGAAATGTACAAAGTTCTCTAAATTAGTTCGTAGAAGTCAAATGTATTAGAACAGCTAGATTTTAAGCTAAATAAAACTAACCAATATCAAAAGAAACTTGGCAATGTCATGTTCTAATCAATATGTAGAGAAATTGAATCTGTCATTCATATCTGAACAAAGTATAAAATGACACA
>NW_022907977.1:0-213 GCF_012274545.1 Fukomys damarensis | reverse complement strand
CAGATGGCTCACCAGTCGATGCTAAGGACACAGGACCCAAACATTGCTGAAACTTCCTTCATACGGAAATTACTCTCCAGAACCAACCGTCCATCTGGATCTTCACCAGGTTCAGAGAATTCCTAAAAAACTGCTCCCCGATCTATGTTGGATGGCTCCACACCCTTGTCCGGTTCCACAGATAACCAGTTGGGTCTCTGAGGCCTGGCTCCA
>NW_022907976.1:0-1870 GCF_012274545.1 Fukomys damarensis | reverse complement strand
TATCTATCTATCTATCTATCTACCTATCTATCTATCTATATATGATGGGTCTATATGATACTTTTAGGTTTGACATTTTGAGACCCTGTCAAGCTGTTTTGCATAGAGACTATACCCTTTTGCATTATACTGTAATGTATGAAGTTTCAAATTTTTCTGTACATGTTAACATTTAATTTTGTTGTGTGTTTCTAGCTCTGACTCATTCGCTGACACCACTCTACTGATTTGTTCCTTAAACACTAATTGTTACTTACCAGAAAATCTTTTCCTCCCCTCTCTCTGCGTGGTGAAAGGTGGAATTTTTGCATAACCAGTTATGAAACAGCTCTCTTTCCAAAACATGTCTCTGCACAGAGAAGCCAGTGAAAGGCAAGTTTCCTATTCCCTCCCCAAACACAAGGCAGCTTCTGCTCTTTAGCACAGATGGTCTGTCCAGGGAGCTTCAGAGCAGAATACTTCTATCAAATCTTCTAACTTTGTTTGATTAGACTATGGATCAGTGCATGCCTCCCAGCTTGTGGAAAACAAGAGTGATCAAACAGCAAGTACTCCAGGCTCAGAGCTGGTTTAATATTGTAGGAGACCAGAATACCCACACAAACTATGCCATTCGGGTATGAGGACTATTTGGAGCTGAAGCAGACTGAAGCCTGTAGACAAGCTTTTAACTTTATGACACATTCCATGATTGTCTAACAGTGGGATATAAAATTCCATTCATTTGTGAAGATGATTCCCTATCCAACCCCAGGAAAAGACAATTTTTATATCCCTAAATGCTAGAAAAATCTCTAGAACCATATCAGCCCCAAACCAGCCCCCAAAGGAAGCTACATAAGAAGCTTTATTAAAATAGCCCTCGTCTTCCGCTAGCTTCCCTGATACATTTACTTTTCCATATTTGCGTCTCTAAATGCCTATCCATCTTTCCGTCTATCTGGTTACTTCTCTACAAATTAATTTGTAAAGATGCTATACGGCACCAATTTCTACATACCTTTTGAGGTACTTCTTACTGAGTTTCTTCAGTGTGTGTTGCACACATAGACAAGCTATTTATTTTCTTTTTATCTTTCTTTTGTATGCTTAGTTGAATTTAACATAAATGTTCATAGTATATTTTATTACTTTACTTTCTGCAGGATCCATACTTATTTTTTTCTTTTTATTCATAATGTTGATAATTTGTCTTAAATCTTTTCCTGTTTCATCTGTCTTCTTTTTGGTAAATATGGCTAGAGTTTGATTTAATTTACTGATATTTTCAAATAAATTTAATTTCTATTGTTTTATTATTTGTTTTTTAAAATTTCAGTTATTATAATTTTTATCTGCTTTCTTCACATTTACTATGATTTTTTTTTAATTTTCCTAAAATGTAGGCTTGGAAAATTGATTTAATATCTTATTTTTTGCTAGTAATATTTAAGGCACAAACTTTCCTCCAAGCATTACTTTAATAATAGGTACAAATTTCATGTGTCTCTTTTCGTTTTTTTCAGTAAAACTATTTTTATTTTATAATTTTGTTTTATTTTACTCTGTAAAGCTACTTTGCAGCTTTGTTTTTAGATGGGTACATGTTGGGATGCACATATATTACTGGATAATTGAATTGTTCATCATTATGTAATTCTTAGAGAAAACCTGTGTATAGTGTGGAGGACTACCTTGCTGGAGGTTGGTTTTATTTTAATTTGTTTATACATTTTCATTTTTCACTAAACATCCTGAAGTGTCAGACCCATACAGCTATCACATCAGGATGCCACTGCTGTGTTTACTCAGAGTTCATAAGCTTAGTGCCAACTTGATGGTGATCTTTGGTAAGATTGAGCCATTGGTTATGCATTGTTGAGACAGGTAC
>NW_022907975.1:0-481 GCF_012274545.1 Fukomys damarensis | reverse complement strand
CTTACTATGCCTGAGAGAGATAACTACTGACATGGACTTTAATGTCAAGGTTTACTGAGAAGTTATGGCCCATCTCATGCTTGGATTTCAACTAATGAGATCACCTAATCCCCTTCTTTGTACGTTTTTAAAACAAAGGCTTCTAGGGTGGGTTAGAAATATATGGAGTGCACCCACAGATAAATAAGGAAAATATGATATGGAAGCAATGATATATTATTCAGCCACAAAGAATGAAATGGTGTAATTTGCAGAACAAAGAATGGAACTGGAGGCCATGATGTTAAGCGAGATAAACCAGACACAGAAAATTGAGTATTGTGTGTTTTCTCTCACACAGGGAAACAAACAAGATGGAGGGAGAGGCCTGAAAATAGAATAGGATCCTCAGGGAAGGAGAAGGGGACTGAAGGGAGTTAGAAAAGAACATAGAAGGTGGCAAGGAGGGTAGAAATGATTAAAGCTCAATATAATGCGTGTG
>NW_022907974.1:0-306 GCF_012274545.1 Fukomys damarensis | reverse complement strand
TCATGGTTGAATCCATGGACGTGGGAAGTAAAGATTTGGAGGGCTAACTCTATCTAAAAGACCTCATGAGCTGAAAGGGACTACAGACAACTAACAAAAATCAGGAAAACAATGCATGAACAAGATGAGAGTAGAGAAATTACAGAAACCACCAAATCTTGGAGTCGAAAAATTCAAAAACTAAATTGAAAAATTCACTAGAGAGGTTCAACAACAGACTTCATCAGGCTGAAAAAAGAATCAGTGCCATTAAGATCATTTGAAAGACAGATCATTTGAAATCATTGAGTCAGAAAAACAAAAAAA
>NW_022907973.1:0-224 GCF_012274545.1 Fukomys damarensis | reverse complement strand
TGTTGCCCATATATTTTAAACATTAGTTTTTTTAAAAGGTACTTTTCACACATTTTTAAGTTTATAGTCTTTATAATTAAAAAAAACTTAAGCAGCCAGTATATAATTTACAGTATATTATAAATATCGACATCAAGAAAAAAATTTCATTACTACTTTAGGTGTATTCAATGCAATACAAAAAGCTACAGGTAGTGTGATAATCACTGTCTATCAAAATATGT
>NW_022907972.1:0-430 GCF_012274545.1 Fukomys damarensis | reverse complement strand
TCAGTAGTTGAATCTTATAAGATTTCTTTAGTTATTGGTTTCTTGTGGTTACCACATAAAAACATTATTGTTGATCCATATTTAAATTTTCAGATATTAATTGAAGACCATTTATTCCTTGATTTAGTCTTTAAATTTAAGAAAATATTCTTCATGAATTATTGAATTCTTAGAATCATGTGTTCATTTGTTTTTTCTCTTGATATTTATCATGTTTTTACAGAAAATGATTTATAAGATCCTTGAAAATGATTGGATTAGTAAACAGTTCAGGCTGTTGTGAAAATATATAACAATAACAAATTGGACAAAATCAATATACTTGATGATACTAAGCAGAGATGTAGAGGAAATTCTATACACGTTGGTTGGTGTATAAATTGATCACTTTGGGAGCAATTTTGGAATATCTTGTAAAGTTGAAGATGTG
>NW_022907971.1:0-203 GCF_012274545.1 Fukomys damarensis | reverse complement strand
GAGGGACTAGCAGGTGCAAAGACACTGAGTCAGAGTCGACTTGTATTGGGGGAGAGCAGGGGGGAGCCAGTGGAGCCGAAAACAGCTAAAAATGTTGATAGTGGTAGATATGTTCATTACCTTGATTTGGTGATAATTTTATATAATTCATACATAGGTATATATATGCCAAAACTTAAGAAATTTAAGCTAAGTGTAGTGGC
>NW_022907970.1:0-784 GCF_012274545.1 Fukomys damarensis | reverse complement strand
TAAAGAGGTTTATTCTTTTTCTGAATTTACTACCACTTTCATTTTTTATTAATGTAGTACATACTTATGAAAATGTCAAAAATTTAAAATATCAAACAAATGAAACAGCTGAACCACATGAGACTGCCCTGTTTATAAATCAGACATGGTCAAACTCTAACAGTGTCTCTTGAGTCCACCTAACTAGATTCCCAGGACAGAGAGATGCTGTTCAGTGTTGCACTTCTGTCCACATGAGTGTGGAACCGTAGACAATCGTAGGCTGCCATAACGAAGTGTCAGAAGTCGGTGGCTTGAACGACACAAGCGACACAGTCGCCATCACGGGGCCGCCTGGAAACCAAGGCGCTTTCAGAGATGGCCGGCGCCAGGATGGTGGCTTCCTTCCTCCACATCGTCTTCTGCTCGTGTCTACCTTTGAGTAATTTCATCGCTTTTCTAAGGGCCCTACTCACATCAAGTTAGAGCCAACTTTCATGACCCCAAGTTAGGGACATCTGCAAAGAGCCTGCTACCAGGTCAGGCCCTCCTGCGTGACGGGGATGTAGAACTTCAGATACCTCCTTTGAGAGGTGCCACTCGGCTTTTACTAGCGTGAAGCACACAACTAGAAGAATGTGTGCAGAACGCGCGCCTACACACTCACATGGCCTTTGCACGGCTCCCTAGGAGACTCTGTGCGGGCTGTTCACACGTGCGAGGTATCATGCACAGGCCATATTTTGCTTTCCTGTTACTTGTCACAGGATACTTAGGTGCTTTGGAATCGTTTGGTATCATAAAC
>NW_022907969.1:0-255 GCF_012274545.1 Fukomys damarensis | reverse complement strand
GGTGAAGATTTAAAGTGATGGGTATGGGAATTAACCACCTCTGACCACTATTCAGTATGCATATATGGTACGAATGAAATGTGCAATTTAATAGAAACATTTTTATAGTTTCACATTTATGTTGCTCACCTTATGCATAGTGTCAATGAAACACATCCCAATCAAATTTTTCAGAGCTATGAACTCCCAAAACAAAATCCCCACCTCTTCAACTGTAAAATAAATAGGGAAACTCAAAAGCTCTGCTGTGAGGTG
>NW_022907968.1:0-216 GCF_012274545.1 Fukomys damarensis | reverse complement strand
TTCTGGAATGAAATATAAGTGAAATAATTGGCCTCAGTGAAAAGTCACTGTGCTGCAGTTTGTTCAGGCTGGTGCAGTCCCCCTGTGTGCCAGACTCATAGGAACAAGAGCTGGCTGTCCCTACCCACAACTACCCTATCCTACACCTCCATCTTAGAGGTCTCTGTTAGCATGACTCCCTGGGTAACATCACCCCCTTTGGGGCCACTCCACTTG
>NW_022907967.1:0-285 GCF_012274545.1 Fukomys damarensis | reverse complement strand
GCAGTAAGGTCAAGCAGTTCTCCTCATGCTTTTGCCCCCACCACCTCCACATGTGTGATCTTAGCAACTCAAGTGGAGGGGGAGGCAGCTCGACCTCCTCCAAAGGGGAAGCACTGGGATTTGCCTGTAATGATGTCACATTTTCTGAGAGGTAAGTCCACTATGTGAAAAATAGCAGACTTGTCAAGCAGTTATTCTAAAACCAAAACTAAATAGTTTTCACCATCAGCCGATTTCTGCAGAGCACACATTTGAGCAGCTCCCAGGCTGGGTTGTTTAGGCCCC
>NW_022907966.1:0-312 GCF_012274545.1 Fukomys damarensis | reverse complement strand
AAAAAACTTGTCATGCAAATTTGAAGATTTTCTAAAGATTATCCTAGCTCCCACCTGTGGATTTGGGTCTGCCCAGTAGACTGTGGTCTCATCCATGCAGTCAGCTCAGAGGCTCCGCTCGCAGCCGTGGGGCTCAAGGAGCACGAACAGCACCCAGGAGCCCTGGACGTCCAGCTCCCCCACCAGCAGCGTCCTCTCACTGGGGCCCTACCATCTCTGAATAGCACTGAGACGCAGCCACGGGGGCCGCGCTCACCAAGTCTTCCCGTCACTGAGAGCAGGAGGGCAGTTGGTGCTGGTGTTGGGTGTGGG
>NW_022907965.1:0-453 GCF_012274545.1 Fukomys damarensis | reverse complement strand
TACATAGTGAGTTCCAGGTCAGTCTCAACAATGCAGTGAGACCCTATCTCAAAAAACAAAAACAAAAACAAAAATAAAAACAAAAATTAAAAAAAAAAACCCAAAACAACGAACAGCAGGTATAGTAAGGAGATCCAACTACATGCTGCTTACAAGACACACTTCAAGTATGAAGACACCGATAGGTCAGGAGGGGAAAAGGATTGAAAATGTTATGCTGCAGAAGCACTGACTCACTATATAAAGCTGATGTGTCATGGAAGTAGCAGACAATATAATTCAAGACAAGGAACAAAGAGGGACATTGCAAAACAGTAAAATAAGTCAGGTGTGTGGCACAAGCCTGCAATCCCAGGTACTCAGGAGGCTAAGGCAACAATATCAGTCGAATCTCAGAGTTCAAGGCCAGCCTGGATGACATAGTGAGCTCAAGTCCAGCCTGAATGATGTAGT
>NW_022907964.1:0-797 GCF_012274545.1 Fukomys damarensis | reverse complement strand
AAGTAAAAAAGAAAAAAGATAAAAAGAAAGATGCCTTGGAGAGAATGACAAAGGCAGTTTTGCATTCTCTGCATTATCTACAAACACTCCCAACACTAGGCTCAGTCCATAGAGATTACAGCTGTGTAGGAAAAGAGGGGGAGGTGAGTACCAGTTGTTATGCAATTTTGGACCATGAAGGAAGTAATGATCGTATCCAGCATCCCACGTAGGGTCTATTAAAAAAAGGCTTTGATGATTAAATTAAACAACTTGCACCTTATACAGAAAAGAAAAACAGAAAAGAAGTGCAAATGATGGGAAGCGAAGGGAATGTATTAGAGTGCTGGCTTATTTTCTTCCTGCCTTCTTTTCTGTATGTAATGAATACGCAGCAAGCCATGAAGTGTGTGGCATGTTCTGCTCTGGGATACTGTAACATCAGAGGATCATGTCATCAGTACATGTAATTGTTGGGATCAAGAAGGTCCCTAAAGACCTTTGGGGAAGTGATGGGATCACCCAGACTCTAACTTCATAGATGGCTTCACAATTTGAAGGCACTGCTGGGATAAAATGGAAACTTATCAAAGGAGCCCCTGGGGACCTGGCATTGAAGACAGTAGCTGGTCCCTGGCACCTTCCTCGCTGCTCTTTCCCTCTCTCCCCGGTGCCTGGGCAACGTGCTCTTCTGCCAGGGTGGTTTCCTCGTCTCAGGTCTGCGGCAACGGGGAGCTGACCGTGGACTCAGACAATGGAAACCGTGAGCCAAGGTAAAACTTTCCTCTTTAAATTGTTATTCTCAGATATTTTGCCAC
>NW_022907963.1:0-537 GCF_012274545.1 Fukomys damarensis | reverse complement strand
TCATTTTTCCCCATACCCCTGCCCTCCCTTCACCCCCTCCACCCAGCCCTGTTTGCAAAATACTTTGTTTCCATTTTTCCCTTTTCTCATATTTTGTCTTTTCCCTTATGACTGTTTTCAACTATGGCCTCACCACCTTTGTCAATTGATTATAAATACTCTGAGCTTTTAAAGTTCCTCAGTATGGCAAATAATTAAGATGGTAACTATATTTTAAAACTGACCCACATTTCATTGTGTTTCAAATATTGAAACTAACTTTATTCATTAACTAGGCAAATTCCTATTATAATTAAAATATCAAACTACAGTGCATAAAATAAAGAATGGAAGGAAATTACTACTTTACAATAGGATACTGTCAGATGCTATATAACATTAAATATTAATATATATCTTCATTTACTGAATTTTCCACGATTGTTGACTGAGTTATTTACAATCCTACCATGAGAGAACCAGTCTATTACCTCACTAAATAGAAATTTCAGTGAAGCCTCAGTGATTTTCCTCTTTTGCCCACTAAGCACAATGCTT
>NW_022907962.1:0-2279 GCF_012274545.1 Fukomys damarensis | reverse complement strand
TGAAATACACAGTTTGGTAAAGTGCTCAAAAAGGACTTCAAAAGGACAAATTATAAAAGCTTTAGTATATTATATTTTGAAATATATTACAAACCTCTCTATTTTGTCCCCCCCCCACAGGGGATCAAATTGGGGACATTGTATTTGTGAGGCAGGTGTACCATTGAGCCACATTCCTACCTTTATTTAACATTGCCTATACCTAGAATGGATATTATATATGTCCAACTTAAATACCCTACCCTATCACTCACGGTTCCCCTAGAATTTCTATGTCCATCAATTCTAAAGCATGTTATGGGTTCTGCTACTGGTAGGTGGTATATATGGGTATTAAATAAGGATACATAAAATTATGTGATAGTATTTCTTTTTGACTTCTCTATGTTTATCTAGTTATGTTAATAACAATGACTGTCTGCAGTTGGAAGCTATTTTTGTATAGCATCTCTCAGCAAAGAGAAAGCATCCTCAGTCTTATAGCCGTCAGCAGACGATAACATTCAGCTAGGGCTTTTTGTTTACATTTTTTTTTCTACTGTATTTACTTTCATAATAAGTGACATGGGTAATTCAATCAATTGGTCAATAATAGTGCTACAAAATTTCATTATAATATACATTTATGCTAAAGGAAGTAGTGAATCTACAGAAAAATATTATGCAAGTCTAATTCAACTGGTACTATAGTTACTGGATTTTGGAGGAAAATTATTTAACATTTTGCCCCAAAACTATACCGACTCCATGGGAAACACCTTCACTATTGGATTGGGATCAAAGGGATAGGAAGGCAAGGAGAAGATAAGCAAACTAGTTAGGGAGCCTTGCCCTGGGAACAACTAGACGATGCTCATATTTATTTATAGGAAATAAGACATTTCTGCAAATGTAAATTAGCCAGTAACCATCCATATTTATTTCTGCTATCATTTATTTTTACTGGAGATTTTATGTTTTTCTGAAGTTTGTCTAGATGATGTCTAGAACACCAGTCTGATCCAGTTTTCTTTCACTAGTTAAGTGAAACAACCAGATGCTGCTAAACTGCTTGATTAATTAAATGTTTATCCTTTTCACCCTAAAAGTCATTCTATTAACTGCCCACGTAAGAATCTAAACTGCTGCACAATTGAATTCATATTTTGAGCCACTGCTTTTCTTTACAACAGTGTCTCTTAGCACATGGGATGCTTCTCCTAGTTAGTCACCACCTCTCAGGCTATGCCAGCTTTTCCTGCTGGGAAGGATGCCTAAACACCTATGGAAGGTGTCTCCTGGAGCTTCACAAAGAAGAAGTTTCTTATGCCCTCAAGGTCATGTCGTAAGTTAGACACTCCAAAACTTAATGTTTGACTCTGGTGAGGCTCTATTACATTGCTTTTTGAAAATTTAGTAACAGATATAGAAACCAAGTTTCACTCTATATGATTTTTCAAGAGTTCTACAGTCTGTTCTTTGTTGAAAGCTCTGTTTCTATACCCTTTCCCTCTTTTCTTCTGCTGGTGTTTGAGGGAAGATGTCTCCGTTTGTGTTTATGTCTGTAGAGTTCTGGGAATCTAGGTGAGATTGAATTCATTTCATTTCACAAACACTAAAACACACATGTTACAGATGGTTAAAATAAAGATGAATAGAAATGTTTCCTCTCCTTTAGAGTCTTAGCCTGGTAAGGAAAAGAGCAAGAGAGTAAAACAGTGGCTTACAACTACAGACGTGTTATGATGGAAGACGTTCCAGACTGGTGATTAAAAATACACACAGCACGTCTGCTCCACAAAAGAGACAGCTTTTGAGGAAACTGCCTGTGGATGCACTACTGTGTAGAATGGTGTCTTCCCAACTTTTAGATCTTTCTGAATCTCAGGATGTGACCATGTTAGGAAATGAGATTATCGCAGATGTAATGAGCTGAAAAGAATTACTTTGGAGCAGGATGGCCCTTGCCCAATTTAAGTGGTGTTTTGTTTAGTTTTTTGGTTTGTTAATGAGAAAAGACATAGAAATAGAAGCACATGGGGAGAAAACAGCCATTGGAAGACAAATGTAGAGACTGAGGGTTGCACTTACGAACTAGGGAAACCAAGGGTCGCTAACAAGCTCCGTAAGCAGCAGCATCAAGGAAAGATTCTACCTTATAGGGTTTAGAGGGAGCATCATCCTAGCAACACCTATTCCTCAGTATGAGACAGTAAATTAGTGTTGTTTCAAGTGAACAGTTTGTTGTACTTCATTACAGCAGCACTAAAAGCAGCAGAAAAGTAAGGCAGTCTTGCAGG
>NW_022907961.1:0-240 GCF_012274545.1 Fukomys damarensis | reverse complement strand
GAAACATATCTGTGGTAAAGAAAAGCAATAAGATTCTAATACTGGCTAAAGAGAGGAAAGAAAAATGTTCTTAGGTTTTTTGGATGAGATGTGTTGTTAAGTATTCTAACAAAATTGTCTCTGTTTTACATACTCTTATTTTTAATATGAATTCAATGACTCATTTAATAAATAAGCAATACTAATGGAAAAGGAGTACTTTAAAAAAGACATTTAGTTAAGGTTAAATTTCAAATGAAA
>NW_022907960.1:0-249 GCF_012274545.1 Fukomys damarensis | reverse complement strand
TGGTAGGTTCACCGTGGGACACTGGATCCTTCAGGAGTAATGCATTGGGTATGAAGTCCACTGGCACCCCGTCCTCCCTGCTGGGCATTTGATCATATAAATTGTGGCATTCGTTTATTCAGCAGAGAACTTACTTGCATACTATGTAGTAGGTAATAATGCTAGGCAGTTGGAAAGCAATGGGCAAGGCAGGCTAGGCAGATTTAGATGTATTTACTCAATACAATGAATGGTGTTGGGGCCTGAGGG
>NW_022907959.1:0-480 GCF_012274545.1 Fukomys damarensis | reverse complement strand
TCTATCCTGTAGAATGTTCCACGTGGACTTGAAAAAAATTCTCATCCTACCATTTTGGGCGTAGGACTCTATATGTCTTTTAGGCATATTTTATAGCCCATTCGTCTTCTCTTTCTGTTTTGATGTTACCTCCAGGTGTTTTGTACATTATGAAAACAAGATTGGAATTCTTCACCCTTTCTTTTTAAACTATTTCTCCCTTTAGTTCAGAAGTTTGCTTCCCCGCCTTGGGGGCTCTACTGATAAGTGCATGCTGGTCCATGTTTCTGAGCGTGATATCTCCTTAATGAACTGACCCTTTCACCAATACAAAATCTCATTGAACTTCATGCCAAATTTTGAATTAGTCTATTTTTGTTCAATACTAATATGGCCGCGTCAGCCGTCTTACTGTTAGTATCTGCATGGAATGAATAGCTTTTTCCATCCTTTCACTTTCATTTTATTTGTGTCTATAAATGTAAAGTGAGTCACTCACTT
>NW_022907958.1:0-203 GCF_012274545.1 Fukomys damarensis | reverse complement strand
TAGAGATAGAAAATAGATTAGTAATTTCAGAGGTTGTAGAAAGAAAGGAATCCTAGCTGAGACGATAGCGAAAAATTAGCAGTGATGTTTACATATCTTTTGAATATAGCGTAAGCCTTTAAATTAAACGCTTAAAAATAAAAAAAAAATAGCAAAGCAATTATCATAGTTTAGTTTGGGTCAGAAAGTTGGCTTTTTCTATG
>NW_022907957.1:0-1432 GCF_012274545.1 Fukomys damarensis | reverse complement strand
AAAAAAAAAAAAAAAAAAAAAAAATTAGAGATTGAGAAAATAATGGAAACCAAGAATGCCCAACATAGGAAAATGAAATGCAATACATGAAATAGATTAAAAAAGATACCCAGAAAATAAAAAATTCCACTGAACATCTGTGAAGTCAAATGAATGAAAAGTGAAGAAAATATTACATCTTAAAGACAGGATTGTGGTCAGCAATCACAAAAAGAAAGATCTCTTAAAAACAGAGGGGCCGGGGATTTAGCTCAGTGGTTCTGCTGCCTGCCTCACAAGTGCAAGGTCTCAAATTTGATCTCACCAAAAAAATTAGAAAGAAAAAAGAATAGAAAGGGGCCAAGAAAAAACAATTCAACCCCTGCAAATGATGCAAAGGAGAACAATGTTAAGATTGATCGGAGTCAATAAAAGGTCAAGGGTCAGAACAAAGGACAAAAAAAGCCTGTTCACTTAGGTAATGACAGAAAACTTCCCAGGCATGCAAAAAAGAATTGGACATATGGTAAATGAAGCATATAGAACTCATGACCAAAATAAATCTACACCAAGGCATATAATTATCAAGATCCTAGAAATTGGACATAAGAACAGAATATTAAAAGCTGTTAGAGAAAAGAAACAAATCACCTAATAAAGGAAAGCCCCTCAGAGGAATCAGACTTGTCAAAAAACAAACAAAAACCTAAAGTCAAGAAAAGCTTACAGTGAAGTATTTCAAGTTCTGAAAGAAAATCTTCAACCCAAATTGATGTACCATGCAGAACAATCTTTCCAAATTAATGGAGACATAAGGTATGTCCACGACAAACAACTGAAGAAATTCAGGACCACCAAACAAGTTATACAGAATGTTCTGAAACATATTTTAGAAAATGATGACTGCAGAATACCGACAGAAAGAAGCCAATAGGCAAGGTAAGAAATTAAACAGAGGAGAAAGACAGGGAACCAACAATCGGAAACTAACTTGGATAAGCATAAGCCAATACATATCAGTAATAATCATTAAAGTAAGTATTCTCAATTTACCATTCAAAAGAAAGGGTGGCAGAATGGATCAAGAAACAAGATCTAACAATTTGCTGCGTACAAGAAACACATTCAACTCGAAAAGAAATTCAACAAACAAAAGTCAAGGGATGGAAAATAATACTTCATGTCATAACCCACACTCTTATTTGCAGACAGAAGTGAACTTCAAGTCAAGACTAACTGAAAGAGGTAAAGAAAGTCACTAATACCCATTAAAGGAAAACTTAAATATATATGACCAAATACTTGTGCACCCAACTTTATAAGATAAACATTAGTGGACATGAAAAATAAAATTAAGCACTTAACATAAATGTAATGGGAGCCTGAAATAATATATAGATCAACTAGACAAAAACAAAATAAAACAAAACAAAAAACCCCAAAAACAAACAAA
>NW_022907956.1:0-297 GCF_012274545.1 Fukomys damarensis | reverse complement strand
TTCTCAACTTTTAAGGAATCTTCTCAATCACAATTAAAAGTGACCCCAAAACACTCTGAAATCAAACCTCTTAATTATTTCACACCTGTTGAAAGTCAGAGTCCAGTCTACCCCAGCCTTGTCCTCAGGCACGCAGGAGAACACACAGAAAGCTGACTTCCAGTTTCCAATCTGGGCAAACCTTGACCTTCTCTCTGGTCTTGAGTCAGCTATGGACATCTTGTCCTTTCATGGATCCATGGTCATGGGACTCACTGTCCCGAGGTCAACTGACAGATGAGCAATAAGTAACACCAG
>NW_022907955.1:0-260 GCF_012274545.1 Fukomys damarensis | reverse complement strand
GACCAAGTAGGAAGATCAGAAATTTCCAGAGAATACCTTAGTTACTTTCTCAATAGCATTACTAAGAATGGTAAATTTTTTACTGTAAAACACTTTATATTTAAGAGCATGATTCCACCATAGGAGTAAAACCTGCATATTTTTAAAAAATAGAAACAAATCAAAGAAATCATTGAAAGCAATTTTAAACTTTTAAATTTTTGACAAATTACAATTTCTCCTAATCATTTCTTTACATCCCATAATAATTATATAGATAT
>NW_022907954.1:0-939 GCF_012274545.1 Fukomys damarensis | reverse complement strand
GATCTTCCCAAACCACTAAGGTGTGGGCACACCCACCCAAGCAAAGGACTACCCAGGAGAGAGGTGAACAGGCACTCAAGCTTCCATCAGAGGCTCACTTTGTAGCATCATGAGTGGGTCTAGATATGTGGGAGAAGTTTTGTGGTTCAGACCAGCACAGTTGCAGGCACATGACAGCCAGGAACACACTCTGATCCAGAGGCTTGGTACACCTGCCCAGCCAAGGGCCAACCTGGAACAGAGCTACATAGGTGCACAAGTTTCTGTCAGAGGCTCACCCCTATGTTCTCTCTGGTGGAAACCCAAGCCAAAAGCCTGTTTAGACAACAGGAACTGGGGAACACAGCCCCCAGTTAAAGGTTCTCTCAGACAACAGATACATAAATGTCTAAGAAGAGGCACACCTAGATACCACCATAAGTGTACCCAGGCCCCAGCCAGAAGTCTGCCCAGACTCAGGGATACAGAAGATAACCATTCTGAACAGAGGAATTGGTGTACTGGTGAGCAGCAGAGAAAAGGCCTCTTGGAGATTTGTTGAGAATTGAAGACCGCTAGGTGAGCAAAAAGTTTCCTCAACAAAGGCACAGCATGCTGCATCTATTAAAATATGAAGACATGGAAACAAGTCCCAAAACCAGACTTCCAAATCATGTAAGGCAACCCCAAAGGGAAAAAAATATGGAATAAATTGGTACTCAACCATCTGAACTCCCTGAACTAACAATGAAAGAGGATCTGGAAAAGAATGAAATTAGAAGTAATTTCTCAGATAACAGGAAAGATTGTGCCCACAGTGCAAGACATGATTAATTAATCTAGAGCAGACACAGATTAAAATAATAGAAGAGGTGAGGAATCTGATGGAATCCCAATATAGAAAACAAATGAAATTCATCAAATGGATGCAAACTGATATCCAGGAGATTAAAAACTCCA
>NW_022907953.1:0-288 GCF_012274545.1 Fukomys damarensis | reverse complement strand
CTACAAGCAGTAAGAGAAAAGAAACAAATCTCATGCAAAGGAAAGCCCATTAGAATCACAGCAAAATTTTCAACACAAACCCTTAGGTCAAGGAGAGCTTGGAGTGTGGTATTCCAAATAATAAAAGAAAAGAACCTCCAACCTAGACTGATGTATCCTGCAAGACTCTCTTTCAAAATAGATGGGGAAATAAGATACTGCCACAACAAAGAGCACCTGAGAAGATCCATGAACACCAAACCAGCACTGCAAGGAATTCTAAACAATATCCTAGAAAAGGACAACGAA
>NW_022907952.1:0-223 GCF_012274545.1 Fukomys damarensis | reverse complement strand
TTGACAAAATCCAATTTTTTTTCTTTTATGGATTGTGCTGTTGGTGTCATATCTAAGAACTCATTACATAATCCAAGATCACAAAATTTCTCTAATTTTCTTTTTAAAGTTTTATAGTTTTAGCTTTTCATGTATGATGTAAAGAATCTAAATTCACTGCTTTACATTCAAATTTTGAATTGTTTCAGTTCTATCAGTTGAAAAAAGGCAAACTATACTTACC
>NW_022907951.1:0-229 GCF_012274545.1 Fukomys damarensis | reverse complement strand
AAGAAATGACTGGAAACACAAATTTAGAAAACACAGTTAGGACAGAAAGCAGGATAGAGACAGTGAAGCCTGCTTTACCATGTAGAGGAGATCTAAAAGTGGCTGCTCTTCACACCTCAAACACTTTTAGAAATAGACAAACACTGTCACATGACACTCTTTCCCACTCAGGGTTAACTGTTTTTTTCAGCTTGGATTTATCACACTCATAGATAAGCTATTTTTGTTG
>NW_022907950.1:0-376 GCF_012274545.1 Fukomys damarensis | reverse complement strand
AAAAAAATATGTTTCAGAATCTCATGAAAATGAAAATGGTAGTGACTCCAGGTTGTAAAGAAGCTCGAAATTCTTGAAACTCTGAAGAAAGTCAATTTTTTAGGGCATATTTTGATCCTCCAGAGTTTCTTCCTCTATAGTGGCTATTGCTGAGGGCATGGTAGGCAGATTATACATAGTTTTTAATGGAGTCGATGAATAACTGAATAATGGATAAAGGAAAGAAGGAAGGAATTGAATTTAACATTCAAGGAAAGTAATTTAAACACTGTTCACAGGAAGTAGTATTGTGCAGTAGTGACAGGCACGGATGCAAACCAGATTTCCTGAGTTGGAAATCCAGTTCTTTCCATTATTAATTATGAGACCATGGACA
>NW_022907949.1:0-213 GCF_012274545.1 Fukomys damarensis | reverse complement strand
GTAATGCTCCTGATTGGTACACAGCCCAGAACCAGCCCAGTCCAACCTGCCCACTCTCCTCAGCTGACTCCCATGGCTCCTCTGCCAGATCCAGCATCCAGGAGGGCCGCAGGCCAAGCCTGGGAGGAAAAGGAGCCTGAACCCTGGAGGTGGTACAGCCCTGGAAGTGGGTAGTGGGACACTGGGCTGTCCTCAGAGGGGACTGGGACCAGC
>NW_022907948.1:0-564 GCF_012274545.1 Fukomys damarensis | reverse complement strand
AAAAAATAAGGCAAGAACTATAAATATTTACATTTTTTGTTTTAAAAATGGATTCACCAAAATCTCATTATTGATTTTATTGCTTTTACTAGACTGGAATATTAGAATATTTTAACATGCTGAAGAGTGATATAAAAACAAACTATAAACCAAGACTACTTCAAAGGTTTGAGAAAAAAGAAAACAGTGACCTATTAAAATTAAGCAGCAATTGTACATAATAGAAAGTGGTAAAGATCAGACTCACCTATCTGTTCAGGAAGATCTATGCCAATTTCCCATATGACCCAAGAAGAGCAATTATGATATTCTATGTTGTAATAACTGAATTGTTGACTAATTATAAGCCTCAAATTACAATCAAGGAAGGGCTATCTAATAGTAATGCTCATGTACATAATAGAACGTGCATATTTAACAGGGCCCTTGGATCATGACGAAGTAGATGTGGAAAAAAAAATACAACAGTATTTAGATACAAGACAAATTTGTAATGGCTGTCAGAAAAAGAAAGCTGAGATGATGCATCAGTTTAGGAGTATGATAAGATAAATTTGATAAATG
>NW_022907947.1:0-2028 GCF_012274545.1 Fukomys damarensis | reverse complement strand
TTTCTGTGCAACAGCTTCCATTAGTTAAACTCTTATGAGTAGAAATTTGGTAATTTCTCTTGATTTGCCTTTACAAATCACTCTCCAAAATGCTTTAATGTCCCATAAAAATAATGTAATAAGGGTACTGCAATGATTTCATTCATACTCATTTGGGGCATTTTGGTTTTTGCTAATTTTATGCATGTGAAATGATGCCTTGATACTAATTTTTTATTAAATAGCTGATATTTGGTGTAATTTCCCAATTGCTAAATGTTTGAGATGTTTATATCTTCTTCATATTTAACTATTAGGATTTCATGTGTTTTTCTTGTACATCTATATTAATTCTTAATACTTTCTAGATATAAACATTTTATCATTTTAAAACATTTTGCTTCAGTTTTCCTTTAAGCCATGCCTTGCTTAGCTCAGTTTTACTTTTTTGTGTTGTTATTTTACTTCATATTGGAGACATTTTTGTTTTATTGGTGAATCTCTACATTCACTTAAAGGCTACAGTTGGACTTTGAGACTTTTCATTTGCCCTTGGAGTTATTAATGACTCTGAAGGGCTCTATTTTTATTCCTTCACACCGTCTCAGTAAATTTGCCTTGCATTTAGACATTTTATTTGTAATTACTAGAAAATAGTAAAGCTTTAATTAGGAGCTAGACATGTGTCAGACACATTGAGAATGACTCTTAAATGAACAGAATTTTTGCCCTCTGGATCTTATGCTATAGAGGGGGTAGTAAAAAAGCAATATAAGATAGTAGTAAGTGTTGCTAAGAGAACTATGGATTATGAAATACACTAAATGGTAAACTTCACATTCTCACTTTATAGATTTTGAAGAATGACAACAAATCAGTAACACAAAGTTCCTGAAAGTGACATTATTACTATGCCTGTTAGGAACAAGGCTGTTCTGTTCATGCATTTTTTTTCTATTTTTAGATAAACTGTGATGGAGCTGAACTCCTCTGACCACATGTATTGCTTTGGTGTATAGCACACACCATTGTTATTTCACATGAATTATAAAATGATTATAAATTCACTAAAATATCTTTCCTGATAGCCACTTATCTATCATCTATTTGTCAATCTTTCATGGATTATCTATCCATTCATCTATGCATCTCTCATGTGTCTATCAACTTTATCATCCATTTATCCATCCATCATTGATCTATCAAATATCCATCTATCTTGATGACTAACCATTTATTATCTATCAACTATCCATTTTTCTATCATCTTTGCCTATCTATCATGCATCACATATCCATTTGTCCATCTGTTTTTCACCCATCTATCATTTATCCATGTATCTATCTATTCAACCACCATAATTCTATGAATATTTGCTTTTATGCTAAATAATTTGAAAGTTTACGTTTTGGTATCATGGTACTTCATCCTTAAATATTGAAGTGTATTAATATAAAAATAAGTAATTGTCTTGCAAAATGTCTTAGCAAGTCAGCATTAAGAAGTGTCATACTATCTACACTCAATTTTAAAATGTTCCCTTAGGTTATGAGCTGTACTGTAATTTTCAGGTTTATTTTTATATTTCCTATTTATTTTGGTTTACAGTATTTTGTGTATATTATAATGTATAGCTTGTGTTTATTGTAACTTTTCTGGTCTTCTTCAGTCTGCGGTTTAACATTTATCACAAAATTGGAAAATATTATTTATTTAAATACTTTTTAATGCCTAAGAAATACACCTAAACTTCCCTTCATGTTTCAAAGTTTTTACTCTTGGACCACAGGACATTAAGGGACAAACTGAAAAAAAGTACTAAAAAAGGATAATTGAAATAATAACAGTACCGATTTGATATATTTGAACAAAAATAAATCATTGAGACTGAATAATTAGTACATAAGAAAGAATATCAAAATCAGTCATTATCATATAGTTTGTATGTACTAGGTATAGAAAATAGCCAAGTGAAATCCTTGACCATATTCTAAAACATATATTGTAATTGAATACCAACAAATATACTTGGCCAAATTAAGGTTATA
>NW_022907946.1:0-206 GCF_012274545.1 Fukomys damarensis | reverse complement strand
GAATCACCAGTCAAGCTGCTGAGGGATGGAGTAGTGGTGAAAGTGAATTTTCTGTTATTGCAACTGAACAGTAGGTGACTGTCCATCCCAGTGGGTAAACACTGAGCAGATGCTGAAGTAGGTGGAAACTGACCTTTCTAAGACTCAGGATTCTTATTTGTAATTTGAGTGCAATAATGCCAACATTACAGGGTTCTGTGAAGAGT
>NW_022907945.1:0-760 GCF_012274545.1 Fukomys damarensis | reverse complement strand
GTCCAGCAGTCCAGATGCCTTCTGCCACTGTCACCGTGGTCACCACTGTTACTGGAAACAGCTATTGTGCCTGGCAGCCTTTTGGGATGGACAAGACCCAAATTTGGCCTGCGACCAGGCTTTTGCACCTTTAGTACCACCTCCAGCAACACGGTGTCTCCAGACCTCACTGCTGGGCTTGGAGACTGCTTACTGCCCTGTTCCACCCCCACTGCCACTGCTCTGAAATCAAGCAGCTCCATGCCTGCCGCCACCGAGTCTGCTCAACAACTTTTACATCTCCCTGGGGTGGTGTTTCCAGGCCCTGGTGTCCCCTCTGCCTTTTCCATTTCCGATGGCCTGGTTTCCCATGTCCGGATGTGGCTTCCCAGACTTGATTCACGATGATGTGGCACTCAGTCCTACCCTCACTGCTGCCATCCAGCCACGGCCCACCTGTTGGCCTGCTGAGTGTCCTCATTGGCCCTTCCACACGTGTCCAGGCTTTACAGTAAGGTCCTGAGCACCATTTTTTAACGTTTGATAGTGGGGACTGAACTCAGCCTTTGCACCGAGCTACATCCTCAGCCCTCTTATTTTGTATTTTGAGACGAGTCTTGCTAAGATGGTAAGTTGCCCAGGCCTGAACTTGCAATCCTCCTGCCTCAGCAGAACATGGGGATTACCGTCCTCGATCAACGACCAAGTCCTCCCTGCGGTTAGGTCATTAAATGAACTGGTAGCTAAATGAGGAATTATACAGTGTGTCTGTTACAATATT
>NW_022907944.1:0-208 GCF_012274545.1 Fukomys damarensis | reverse complement strand
CGAAGTTTTGAAATAAGAAATTCAAGTTGACCAAATTAGAGGCAAAGTTTAAAAATAGACTATCAGAGAGAAAGAAAGCTATCAGTGGTGAGATGAATTTATCAAAATGAATTAAAGTGATAGGTGTGTAGATTAATAGACCTGCAAATATATGAAGAAAAATTAAGAGAACTTAAAATAAGAAATTGACAAGTCCACAATTATTTTT
>NW_022907943.1:0-212 GCF_012274545.1 Fukomys damarensis | reverse complement strand
GCACAAGAACCTGAGTTCAATCCTGAGTACAAAAAATTAAAAAAATAAAAAAATAAAATAAGACACTGGCAAATAGAATGCATAAGATCATCAAGAAGATCATACACCCTGACCACATGGAATTCATTCCAGGAATGCAGGGATGGTTCAACATCCAAAAATCAATAAATTTAATATAATTTATTAATAGAGTCAAGAGGAAAAAAACATAT
>NW_022907942.1:0-247 GCF_012274545.1 Fukomys damarensis | reverse complement strand
CTGGAGGTTCTTTTTCCTCATCGTCCTCAGTTATGTTGTAGTGGCTGCCTTGATGTCTTGAACACATTTAAAATGTCAGTGCCAGATCCAGTGAGTAAGGTGGATGAGGACACACTGTGATGGTTTTCTGACCCCGCCTTCCATCGGATGGCAGTCAGAAGCATTCACCCTACTTTTTAGCACGCTTCGTAAAGACACTTGCAAAATAGGACTTCCAGAACTGCTTCAGAAAATGGCAAAAGTGATG
>NW_022907941.1:0-266 GCF_012274545.1 Fukomys damarensis | reverse complement strand
CAAAGATATAAACATTAGAAGAGAAATGCTTAATCTACTGGAAGACAAAATAGGTACAACTCCCGAAGATATAGATGTAGGCAAAGACTTTCTGAACAAAATCCTGATTCCATCAGAAATAATATCAAGAATCAACAAATGGGATCCCATCAAATTGTAAAGCTTTTGCGTAGCAAAAGAAACCACTACTAGAGTGTAGAGACAACCTACAGGATGGAAAGCAATTTTTCCAGCTACTCATGAGACAAAGGTCTAGTATCTAGAAT
>NW_022907940.1:0-4181 GCF_012274545.1 Fukomys damarensis | reverse complement strand
TTTTTTTTTTTTTTTTTTTGCTTTTGGTTTTGTTTTTTGGCGGTCACTGTAACTTGCGATCAAGACGGCTTCTAAAGCTTTGGTTCCGCGGTGGCGTAAAAAGATTCTATTGTTCTCTTTCTAGTATTTCGTTTTAGTCGCTAAAGTAGCCACGTGACCTTGATGGCAAACGCCATCTTCCTACCGGCCTCCTGAGCGGTATCAGATTCCTCTGATTGCTCGCTCCGTCTTTTCCGATTTCAAAAGCTTTAGACCGCCTCCCAAGACCCTTTTTCCGGTCTAAGAGGCCTGGGAGGCTCTCGGGTCATTTGCGGAACAGACGTGATTGACACGATCTGCGTCTAATGAGTGTTCCTCTCCTCCCTAGCTCAGCTTACTAGTTCCGCTCCCGTTCCGGGCTTCTTTTTGATGACTCATCCCTCAAATTCTCCTCTGGGTGGCTTTCCTTAGCTCCGCCTGTCCTTTCTACTTTCACTCTTAGTTGTCCCTCGCCCCGCCTCAGGGGAATGATGTGTGAGTGTGTGTGTGTGTGTGTGTGTGTGTGTGTGTGTGTGTCCTGTCGGGTGTAGTTTTTACAGTGGTCTTTAAACATACAGAAGCGAAAAACACAATTTCCGCACAGGAAAGAGGAGGTTCGTCTCCTTTTAAGGAGCTTAACCCCTGGCGGTTCTTTGAGCTTCCCCTTCCACACGTCGGGGTGGGTGAGAAAGAAACGACCGCAGGGCTTCTGCCTCCGCTTCCTGATCAGCTCAAGACCATAGGCAGCTCCGAGTTCCTAGCACAGGTCACGCTGCCCTGCTCCGAGAGCTGGCCTCACTGAGAGAGCTACAGTTAGGGTTGGTAGCTCACAAGCATTTCTGGGAGTCATTTGGGCGTCTGCATTGGGCGCACACGACAACGTTGCTGCAGCTCTAAGGAGGAAACCGATCGCCTTCAGTCGTGGGGGGGATAGGGGGCGCGCCGGCGGCAAGAAAAGCAGGAACCTCAGACTAAACTAAGAAGCTGTCCTGGACCAAGGTCTTTTCAATGGGTAAAAGAATGGACTTCCACCTGGCCCAGGGACCCTGGCCAAGCCCTGCTCCTGCACACTCAGCACGTTTTCCTGGATTAGGTCAGTTGAAAACAGAAGATTTAGAATAGGAAATTGGCAAAGAATTGGCTAATTTTGTCCCCTTTGGGCTGCCTCCTGCAGTCTGTTGCTCTCTTGTGCGCACACAATCATGACTTCTCTGCTGTCTCTTATCACAAAACTAAAGCCTGTCATTGAAAACTTCCAGGGTGACCTTGGTTTAATATTGCCTTATATAGGACTTTGTGCATAGCGAGTGCACAATGAAATCCTCCCGAGTCTGTGTACCGTATCGAAGGCTAGAAATTCAGGGCAAACTGCTCTCAGACATATACTGTATTAATTTATGAGGGAGTGTTAGCACTTTGGTATTGATTGTGTCTCCAGGAGAGGAGAGTAGTTTGTGGCTTGGGGAAACAAAGAAGGTGCTGAAACCGTAGGCACCTTCCTTTTCTATCCCCTCCTAGCCAGCCTCACTAGAGCCCCTTTGGAGGACCCTTGGCTAAGTCCCATCTACAGCTCGTTTGCATTGTCTAGGCTTGCCCCTCTGGCCTCTGAGAGGAATGTAGGCAAGAAACCGGAAAGAGGCTGCGTGCTTTCTGCCCCTCCTGGGGTGAAGAGTAAGTGGAGACAAATCCCACCCCCTCCCCAGCTTCTGCTTCCAGCTTGTTGCCTTCATTTTCAACACAAAGCATTTTTGCAGCGTTTCTCTGTCCGTGGCTGTGTCTCCATTCGTTTTCCCATAGTCCTTGTCCTGACAATCACAGACAAGGGCTGAGTACCAAAAATTCAGAACACACACATGGCGGGGGGGTGTGTTAGTGTGTAAAATATGCCATCCCAAAACTTCCCACTAGTCACACATCCAGGGATCAATGCAGTTGAGGACTAATTGAGTGTAAATACATGAACTGTGTGATAAAAGTGGAGGGGGGACATTGTGAGAATTTAGATTTCTCTAGAAGATTGAGACCAGCAAAGCCATTGGCTCTCAACTGCAAAAAGGATTCCTAGAGGATGTGGGATTTGAGAAATAGCTGAGTGATAGAAGCAAATGGCCATACGATACTTGCTTCCTGAGGTGGGAGTGGGATTAGCAGGTGGAGTCCACTTGGATTAGGAAACTGAGTAACCAGGGGTTGTTATTCCTTCTTCCTTCTCAACATACATTTGTTGAGCACCAATTCTGTCCTAGATACTGGAAATGTAAAAATAATAATGATAATATAGTTATTGGATATTTACCGTGCTAAGCATGTTACAGACAGTCCTCAGTTTACATTGGTTCAATTTAAGGATTTTTTTTTTTTTTGGACAATCCAATAGTGTGAAAGCAATAGGCACGCACTCAGTAGAAACCGTGTTTCGAATTCTGACTTTTTCCTGTGTTACGGATGTGTGATACAATACTCTCAGGGTGCTGGCAGTGGCAGTGAGCTGCTGCTCCCAGTCAGCCATATGGTCACCAGGAGAAACGGCCAAGACTCTCAGTGTAGTAATCTACAGTGTTTGGTAGGTTAGGTGTATTAAATAGATTTTCAACTTAATCATATTTCCAGTTTATGCTAAGTTCATCAGGATGTAACCTATCTGTAAGTCAAGGAGTATCTAATTTAAATCTCACAGTGGTGCTGGAGGTGTGGGCCAATGGTACAGTACTTGCTTAGTAAACATGAGACCCTGGATTCCGTCTCCAGTACAACAAAAGGTCAATCAATCAATCTTAAAGTAATCTTATAACGTAGGTGTTATCGTGCCTGTTTTGCAGATGGGCCAACTGTGGTTCAAAGAAATGAAGTGACTCGCCCCAAGATCACACAGCTGGCTATAAGTGGAAGAGTTCGCTTTCAGATCTTGGCAGTTAGAGTCCAGAGCCCATGAACTGAATTAGAATGCTCTGCCCATCTTCTACTTGGACAATTCTAGACATAGGACTAATTTGGTAGCAGGGGAAATTAGAACTGGGAGTGTCAGGACTTTAAGAGCAAACCGATGGGCTAGGGTAAAGCAAAACATCCCAGAGGTAGTGACAGAGCCCTAGCTGGCTAGACAGGCAGTAGAAAAAGCATCTGGAGAACTAGGCTACAGCAGAATCTAGAAGAGCAGAGAGGCAGGTGGTTGGCAGCCCGAGTGTCTGGCAGCCAGTAACAGAGATCCTGCCATGAATCCTAGGCTTCCAGAGCACAGTGCCAGGTGTCAAAAGGTCTGGTGAGGGTGAGACTGAACTCTACTCCTGTGGAGACTGAGATGCCAGATGGCACCAAGGAAGGACTTATGTGTGGGTTACCAGAAGAGGGACTTAAGGCGGGGGCTTTTATCCAACAAAGCAACAAACAGCCCAGTTATTAGAGCTGGGGACCAGCTCCATTCATTCCCTCCTCCATCTGTTTGGGGTATTTTTGTTTTTGAAACAGGGTCTCATTTTGTAGTGCAGGATGGTCTTGAACTCACTACGTAGGTCAGGGCTGGCCTGGAACTCATGGTGATCCTCTTGCCTCAGCCTCCCGCGTGCTGGTATTACAGGCATATGCCACCATGCCTGGCCCTTCTATCTGTTCTTTCAACAACTTTTGACTCTTGTTATGTTTTAAGTGTTATGGTAGTCTCTGGGGTAGTCCATTAAAATGTACTAACTTCTCACAATGAATGTAGTCATCATGTATACACACACACACACACACACACAAATATATATACTGATAAAAGTTTTAAATATTTTTAAAAAGCCACAGTCCATTAGGGGAGCTAGACATGTAAAACAAGTAAGTGCAATACTGTGTGATATGTTCTATATTACAGACACAGGATGTGTGAGAGTTCTCAAACAATACTACAGTGGTACCTTGGTTCACGAACTTAACTTGTTCTACGATTCTGGAAGAGATGGTGTTGTAATCAGGGTTTGCAAGGGAACAGAGACAGGACACATAATTTACAGGGCTTTTTTATAATACTCACCCAAAAACTCAAATGCAGAGTTTAAGGAATCTGTCCACATACTAGAGACCCAAAGCATCCAGCTGAGGGCCTGGATCCCACAGCAATGTCCTGCACAAGTCCGTCTAAAGGCACAGAGCCCATGGCAGTGTCCTCCACGAGTCCAGCTGGAAGC
>NW_022907939.1:0-959 GCF_012274545.1 Fukomys damarensis | reverse complement strand
GTTACTTGGCTTAGCTTTCCTGCTCACTGGGCTCTGTCCAGGCTGCGCAGCTCTAACCTGGCCCCTAGGCTGAGTCTAGTTTCCTGTGTCCCATGACCTTGGTGTTCTTCCACTCTCCATGTTGCCCTGCTTGGCGCTTAGTGGTTTTGACTTGGGTCTTCAGACCCAGAGAGCAAAAGGCCAAGGATGGAGTTCCAGCTGGGACACAGAGTGGGGTGCGGGCCTGGGCCTGGGGAGCCCTCAGAGCAGCCTTTCCTTTCATGAACACAGAGCTTTGAGGCGTGAACTCTCTTTGGAGCTTGCTATTGAATTAACTTGGTTTTCACGGCCCTTTCACTGCTTTTGCTGTCTCTCCACGGCAGTAGCTCGGCAACAGTGGCCAGTGTGTAGGGCCGCTGTGGGGACGTCTGCCTGAGAATGCCGGGTTCCCAGGCCTGGCCGGGCTGTGCAGCACCAGGTGCAAAGTGGGCCAGGGCTGTCCAGCTGTGGACCGCGGGCTCTGGTGGGTGCAGTACGTCGGGGGAGAGGCTGTCCTGCCGAGCCGGAGGACAGAACTGGAGCATCAGGCTTCAGGATCTCCACACGGCACAGGAAGGAATACAGCAACCTGCAGTGCTCTGATGAAAAGGAAAACATTAACGCAGCAGAGAGAGATGCAAGCACACTGTGCCTTTGAGTAGGACGCTGTCCCTCGTCACCTCCCGGGGATTGGTGTCAGGACCCACCACGGACATTGATGCCCACAGACCAAGTCCCTGTCCTTCTGTCCTATGCCTGTCTAACCTGCACACTCCCCTCCTGAGGACTTTAAGTCACCCTAGATTGCTTGCAATACTAAAACAGTGCAGCTGCTGTGTTAGTATTTGTTGTGCTCTATCGTTTAGGAAGTGATGACGAGAAAAAAAATCTATGTGCCGAGTACAGACAAGTATTTTCCAAATATTCTCGGTCTGTGAGTG
>NW_022907938.1:0-229 GCF_012274545.1 Fukomys damarensis | reverse complement strand
GACAGCATGAAACCTAAAGGTCTCCTGTGAAATACTTACATAGTTTCTGCCTATCAGAAGAAACGAGAGAAAAATATATACAGTTACATGTTGAATCATGTGGTATAAAAATCCAATGTTTTATTCCTTAAATCAAAAATTGAAAGACCTAGGATGTATTGAAGAGTCACAGAATCACAGAATACATTTAGAAAAATAAATCTGTAAACAGTCAGCATTTTAAAGTTTA
>NW_022907937.1:0-443 GCF_012274545.1 Fukomys damarensis | reverse complement strand
TCATCTGAACAAAATTATAGACATTCAGCACATTCCATTAAAAAAAAAAAACAAAGAAAAGAACAATATTCAGACAACAGCAAAGTTCTGTTGCTGTTGTGGTACCTGGGATCATTTTTTTTTATTAGCATCTTTATCATCATCTGGAAAGAGAATATTCTAGAATAATATCATTAAATGTATCTCTGATAAAGCATCGTCCCTACTATGTATCACAAAGCAGGTACAAGATATTTTGCATTCATAGAGGTATGATACAGTACCGTCCTACATCAATAATACTAGAATCAGGTAAGTTTTTATTACATTTTCAATTCACTCATTGTAATTGGGGTGTTTAAAATTCTTTTATCTTCTTTGTTCAACTTTGCTAATTCATAAGTATGTAGATATCTGTCCATTTCTTCTGTGTTTTCCATTTTATTAGACAGGTTCTCAGAGTA
>NW_022907936.1:0-382 GCF_012274545.1 Fukomys damarensis | reverse complement strand
AAAAAAATTAATGAAAAGCTTTTACTAACATGAAGTGCATTGGGCTATTAAGAATGTTACTTACACTGGAGAATCATAAAGTGATTATTTTTCAGATTAGCTCTGACTGTATAATTTCATGTAAGGCTGAGATAATAATGATAAAACGCAATGGTAAAGTTTGTATTTTACTACTAGATCTATTCTAACATGGTAAATAATATTTCTGTCAATCTATAACCCCTGTTAGAATACCACAGCTTTGTAATAACTTCTGACCCCTAGATCTTCACAGAGATATTCATTCACCTAGGTCTGTCCTTCCTGTTCCCTAAATATATTCCCTACATATAAGTCATGCGCACACCTTTCTTCTGTGAGAAGCCATGTCATCGCTTACACA
>NW_022907935.1:0-899 GCF_012274545.1 Fukomys damarensis | reverse complement strand
CCAACTTCCAACTTAGAGCGCCAATCTAAATTGAGATGTTTTTGTGAAGGGTTATTTATTTAAAAGTCAACTTCTCTAGGGAGCTTGGTGTTTTATAGGTTTAGGTAGCCCAGAGCTTTGTGGAGTGATAACAAGTTTATTTATAATTTAAGAACAGAGAAGCTAAATCCAGAGAAATGATGTAATTTTATTCACCTCAGACCTTGAAGAAATGGGAATGGAGAGTTGAAAGGGTTGTTTTCCGCTCCTACTGCTCACTGCTGGATAAATGCTGTCTCTGATCTTACTTAATATGTGTATGCAAAAGGAAGCCCTCTCTGTTGCCTCGGATTCTGTTACTTGAAATAAGCACCCACCAGATTATAATTTCTACTTGTTCCAAGATGGCTAGCATCTGGTCACAATGGGCAAACTGGAAGGAATGACTATTTGGGACAGTACAATGAAATTGGCTTTACTCCCAGCATCTTTCTGGCCACCTTTAATTATTGCCTGAGTCTGACGTTAAAAGGAAACAGTCAGGGGAGAAGAATTCTGCAGAGGGCTGGGGAGGAGTTTATATAGTTTTCCTAACAGAATGAGGTACTTGCCAGGCTGTTCCCCCAAGTCATTAAATAAGCTCACACTGCTCTAGGGAGACAGTACCTGGGGAAGAGACTGCTGAGGAGCTGAGATAAACACCCTGAATCCCCCCTCTGTGATTCCAGGCCTAACTCAGTGATGGGCTTGTGGCTAAATGGCTGATCTTAAAATAACCACCTCATGAACAGTCATTGATTATGACTGAAAAGCACTGAGGAGCCTCCTATTTTTAGTTTAGAGGAACCTCTCTGTGGAGGGAGCCGAGGGATGCATTTACTCTGTCCATTTCCCGAAAGTGTAAACCCTGTGTGCGGCTG
>NW_022907934.1:0-203 GCF_012274545.1 Fukomys damarensis | reverse complement strand
TAGAGAGTTCAACCTAAAATTATGCCTTAAAAATTATAATGTGAAGTATATATGGAAATCCTTCTCTCTCCTGGACACGGAGCTTTATTCTTCTCCCACCCCTACCCCTTCATAGGGCTGGATTCAGTGCCTGGTTTCTAAAGAATAGAATATAGAACAGGAAAAAATAAACAGTGACTTTACAGAGGAGCAACTTGACAAAC
>NW_022907933.1:0-280 GCF_012274545.1 Fukomys damarensis | reverse complement strand
TTGTGGCAACACAAATCCAAGTGAGTCTCTACGGAGGTGAAAAAGGCCACATCCTTTCTCTCAGTGTCTCAGTTCAGCCAAGGAGTGAGCATTTGAGCGATCTTGGCCAATCACACAATCCCTTCCTTGATGCTGACTCCTGTGCATGAAGGAAGAGATGAAAACATGCAGCTGTACACTGACCTGAGGGTTCTTGTTGGGCCTGATCCTACTTCCCAACTCCATGGAGTCATTTTGTTCTTGTCTGCTCAAGTCCTGTGAACTTGATAGGTCTCCCAGA
>NW_022907932.1:0-325 GCF_012274545.1 Fukomys damarensis | reverse complement strand
GTTGTAGGTTTAAAAAGTATAATATCAAATTGATATTGATATCAATAATGAAAAGCATGAAATATTGTAGAGTTAAAAAGAATCCTACATGCACTAAAGTGAACGAGAAAAAATTAAATACATCTCATGTAGGATAGAATTGTGACCCAAAGAGCTAAACATCCCAGCTCAAAATGATACTACTTCCTTTGATTAGAGGGATGTAGCTTCTGTTTTATTCAAATACTTAAGGAAAACAAACAAGCAACAGGTTCTTGTTAGTCTACAGATAAATAACTAATTTGCCAAATTTAGGACTAGCAAAAATTATTTTGTCATTTAACAT
>NW_022907931.1:0-218 GCF_012274545.1 Fukomys damarensis | reverse complement strand
TGTGGCACCGAGGAGCCAGGGGAAGCCAAGGTCCTGTGGCCTGGGCTGATGGGGCTGCCTGGCACATGGTACAGGACACAGTGAGCACACATCAAGGTCCACACAGCTTTTTCCAGCTGGATCAGCTTGTCCTTGATCTGTTTTCTTGGCTGAATGAGGGTGATACCGATCTTATCTGGAAAGTGTTGCATTTGTCAGTGTTAAAGGTAAAGACCTTT
>NW_022907930.1:0-206 GCF_012274545.1 Fukomys damarensis | reverse complement strand
ATCTCATGGGACTGGTTCTCGTCTTCCTGGGTTTTCCTTCCCTCTAGACAAAGTGCCCTGACTGAGGCCCTTTTGCAGACCTCTACGCCATCCTGGTTTTGCTAAAGTCCGATTTCTTGGGTAGGCTTTTCTATACTTTCTGCAGCAGTACTCCTTTTCTTCTCTCCGGCCTCTCAGAAATGCCCTTTCCTCCTTTCCTACTATTT
>NW_022907929.1:0-238 GCF_012274545.1 Fukomys damarensis | reverse complement strand
GTTAAAAGACCCTCCATTAGGAAATTCTGAAGGATGTGCTTCAGACTAAAGAATATAATTATAGAAGGGTTGAGCTATCAGCTGTCAGAAACACAAACAAAAGAGATGCAAGTAAGTGGGTGAATCTAAACAAACATTGACCGTATAAAACAACAAGATTAATTTCTACATTGGGAAAGTAGAATATAACAATATTGTGTAAGCTGGGAGAATGATCAGAATGTGTGTTTGTGTGTGC
>NW_022907928.1:0-311 GCF_012274545.1 Fukomys damarensis | reverse complement strand
CCCACGCCCTCCACCCCATCCCCGAGTTGCTGCCCCTCCTGTGGCCCCTGCTCTTCTCCTACTGTCATGTCCTTCAAGGTCCAGCCCCTCCTCTCTCAGCATCAGCCGTAGTGACCTTGGTGACCCCAGGCTTCTGCCTCTGCACCACTTGCTGGCACTGGTTGGTTGCACTTGGGGCCCTCTGGCCTTTGCAGGGTCTTTGCACCGTCCCAGGTCTCTACCCAGGGGACCTCAGTGACGCTGTCATCCAGGCAGGACAGCCCAAACCGGGTCTAGACAGTGGCCAGTGTCCCCGGGCCGAGGGCCACTCC
>NW_022907927.1:0-452 GCF_012274545.1 Fukomys damarensis | reverse complement strand
ACACCACCTAGCCAATAGTGCTCTCTTATTGTGGCCTAATTGCCTAAGGCTCTACCATTGGAACTTTAATGAAGACAGTGTTGAATGTGTAGACTTCTTTGCATAGTATGGACATTTAAAAAATATCATCTCTCATTCCATGACAGTGGAACATCTTTCCATTCATTTGTCTTCTTTAATTTTAATTTTGTAGTTTTCACTTTACAAACGCTTTATCTCCATCAATACATCAGAAGTTTATTTTTATTTTTATTTATTTATTTATTTTTGGTACTTAGAATGAAACTGTGGACCTTGCAGTTGCCATGTCGGCACTGTGCCACTGAGCTTTATCCCTGGCACAAGAAGTTTATTTTTAAGTACATATTTTACTCTTTTTGATAAGGTTTTAAATGAGATTTATTCTGAGTGAAGAGCAGGTGAAGATGGGTGTGTAGGCGTTCACTGTGGAG
>NW_022907926.1:0-202 GCF_012274545.1 Fukomys damarensis | reverse complement strand
TCCCACATTATTTGCCGATAAGCAACTTATTGACCTTATTTTCATCTTGTACTAGTGTAGTTCGCTTGTTATACTGATGTAACAATATTTTGGGGGGGGGGTTTTGAGATAGGGTCTCACTATGTAGTTGAGACTTACGTGGAACTCACTATGTAGCCCAGGCTGGTCTCGAACTCACAGAGATCCTCCAGCCTCAGCCTCC
>NW_022907925.1:0-1246 GCF_012274545.1 Fukomys damarensis | reverse complement strand
TCCTTGGTGAGACCCAGGCAGTGCCCCATAGCCCATGTGGCCAGCCGCATTCCTCTTCTTTTTTTGGTACTGGGGATCGAACTCGGGTCCTTGCACTTGTGAGGCAGGCCGCAGAACCACTGAGCTAAATCCCCAGCCCCACATTCCTCTTCTTGATCAGGCTCACCCCACCCTCCACCCTGCCTACCCCTGGGCTGGAACATGCTCCAGGAACCCAAGCAAGGGGATCTCAAAAAGTAGGTCAGTCTGCTGCTAAGAAAAAATACATCATGCTTCCACCAAGAACCCAAACAGATTTGTTCTAGGTTCTTCACCGCTCTGTTTCTTTGCCATTTCTCAGCCAAGTGTGATTACATCTCAGAGGAGAAATTGAGTCATATGCACACACAAGTCCATCACTGATAGCACCTTAGGACAGGATGTTTGAAGTCCTGGAAACTAGGAGAGAAGGGGACTTTGTGAGTCCCAGACTCCCTGGTAATTCCTCCAGGTTGCCACAAGCTTTCTTCATGACAGTGACCATCAGTGGGACTCCAGTTCTCTTCTCTGTCCAGCTCTAATTTTGTTGATCTTGAGCAGTAGCAGCCATGGGGAGCAGAGGTAACACTGTATGCTCTGAAGATCAATTCCTTCTTTTATAGAAAGAGCTTCCCAGAGGGGCCTGGATCTCTCACCCCTGGAGGTTATTTTCTTTCTGTGACAAATTCTGAGCTTCAGAAAACGGTCCTTGGGAAGCTTTGGGCTGCTCTGGTGTGCCTGGACCTGTGTCCTGCTAGCTTTGACCATGTGTTGATTTTTATGTGCAGGGGGAGCCAGGAGAACCGGGCGAGCCAGGGCTGCCTGGAGAGGTGGGCATGCGGGTAAGTGTCTGTGATCTGCACTCTGCTCATTTTCCCAGGGACCCAGTCCTGTACAAAACCAGCTATTTTAGGCGTAGAAGAGATATTCACATTGTTTCTTCCCTTCCCTTCCCTTCCCACACAGCTCCATACATGTGTGTGTATGCACAAGCATCCATGCATATATTTCTCCTGAATTCTGACAAGAAATGGATCATACACTTGAGAATTTATCTTTTATGCCTATCAAGAGGTTTGAGACACCTTGAGGCAGGCACCATCTACTCTATTTAATTGATGTCTAGTATTGCATGAGACCAATGCTATTATAATTTATATAACCCTTCCCCTATTTATAGACCTCAAATTTCTTTAAAATTTATCTCATGATTTCCATTAAAATCAAC
>NW_022907924.1:0-536 GCF_012274545.1 Fukomys damarensis | reverse complement strand
TCTGATCTAGGGACCAAATGTCCTGACAGGAAGAAGCCACATACAGGTTGTAGCCACAGAAATAGGAGTTTTGGATCCAGGTGAGCAGAGAAGAGCCACATAATGATTTTGCAATGAGGAAAGTAAATTTATTATAAAAGTATAGAACATGTGAGCATAGTAAAATAATACATTACTGCATAATGAGGTAGCACACGGCACCAAAGGTGAAGGATCGTGCATGAGACAGAGCCTTAGGCAGGAGGGAGAGAAAACAGCACACCACCTCAGTTTCTTAAGAACTGTGTTCAGACAAAAGTGACTGTGTCTTCAGGGCTGTGTGGCTGGAAGGGTCTTAGGTGAGATAAATCAGCCATTTGCGTGCATGTTTGAACAGTTATCACTATACACTCATTTAGCAGGACCTAGGCTCCCTGCAGAAAGGCACACAGGCCAACATCATTCAACAAACATGCATTTCACTCATTCTCATCACTTTTCACCCTTTCCCTGTATGTGGAACCCTCTGTGATGTGGATGTGAGCTGAGCACCCCAC
>NW_022907923.1:0-204 GCF_012274545.1 Fukomys damarensis | reverse complement strand
CAAAAGTCAAGGAGATAAAAAACATTTCCTAAGTCACTATTACAATAATGAAACTGATTTCTATGACTTGAAGAACTCTGATAAGACAAGACCTGTAAGTAAATTCAATAAACAAAAATAAAAAATAGAGCATAAAAATTGTAATTGTGGGAAGGGATCACATAATATATGTTTGGTAATACTAATTGTATCATTTTTATTGAT
>NW_022907922.1:0-253 GCF_012274545.1 Fukomys damarensis | reverse complement strand
ACCACTCCTAGCAGATGATTAAGCCAGTATCACCCAGGCTCACCACACATTGCTTTTGCTCTAGTCATCACCCTCCATGGAAGAGAATGAGAAAGGGCAACTACTCAAAAGGAGTTGGCTTTCCTCACAAATTTCTAAGATAACTGTGGTAGGAAAAAAAATAGCTATAATACAATTTTGAGCCTATATGGCTTTTATTCTTAGCTTAACAGACACTGAAGATTGAAGGTTTGACTTCAGGGTGAACTTACGT
>NW_022907921.1:0-1046 GCF_012274545.1 Fukomys damarensis | reverse complement strand
AAGGAGCTGAGACTCTGGATCACTCAAAGCATCATTCTGGCGGATATTTAGAAGTTAATAGGAATGGTGGAGTAAATGAAATAATGTAAGAATTACAATCTGCAAGAACAGGAGAAAATTACTTATCACTTAGCCTTGCAGTTGGTAATGATTTGGTGTGTATTGACTGAATAAGCAATACACGATGCACACTGATCTTTCACTACTTCATTCCTATTAATTTATGTTTCCTACACTATGAACTTCTTGAAGAATCATCCTGGCATTCATTGTAAGACAGCTACACTACATTGATCTGATCAATAGAAATTGTAAGACAGGCCTCTACTATTGAATAGGAAAATCGGCCAGGCTCCTTTGTATGCACTGTGGGAGGAAAGGTCTGGAAATTTATTGAAAATTATCAAATTGAAACTGTTCTTTGTAGCTTAGGGAACTGGAGTGAAATACTCCACCCTCACTCAAGGTGTGCTTCCTTACATTCCTCTTTAAACTGTGTCCAGATAACCTTGCTGGGTATACTTACTTTCAAATGATTCTTTACTAGGATATAAAAGTCTTTCTGCTGTTGTTCTTTTGTATCAAATGGCTCCAAATTAATGAACCATTACTGTAAATTCATTAAGAAATGTATTTATAGTTTTGCTATTTGTGTTCCCTAATGTATGCCTAACTGGTTCTTGAAAGCTAAACAGTGATGTAGGCAGCTATTAACTTTAAAAATTATATCTAAATGAAACATAGCATATTTATAGGAAAAGAGTTGATTAATATTGAATAGGAAAATGAGAGGAGCTGATGAAAATATTCAGCAAGGAATTACACCTGAGATGCTGAGTTTCTACATGTAATGGCTTTTCTTATCTCTGTAATGAAAACTGTCATTAGGAAGATGGGAGAAGTAGGTTGTTACTGTTGGTTATGAAGTAAGACAGAAAACACTTGAGAATATATTCATAAAATTGTGTTTATTAGTAGAATAGAAAATTGGCTCATTTATGTTTTAGAGAAAGACATTAATATACATGTTAAAGACAACATATTCT
>NW_022907920.1:0-281 GCF_012274545.1 Fukomys damarensis | reverse complement strand
CTCCATATGTAGAGCCCCAGTATACCGGGGAGGTGTGCACTCGTGCATCTTGCGTGAGGATCCAGGTTTGAGTCACTGTATTTCTCTCACCGTGCCAAGTACATAATGAATATTCAGATATTTCATCCGTTCAGACACTTGCTGAGTGAATGAAGATGTGTCCCTTGCTGCAGCATGTGGTTCGCCAGTGAACTTGCTCTTACAAACCTCCAAATGAAAAATGATCACAGCAAGGCGCTTGTGAAATGCTGCCCGTGTGCCAGGCTTGCAGTTAAGGTCCC
>NW_022907919.1:0-249 GCF_012274545.1 Fukomys damarensis | reverse complement strand
CACACCTGTAATCCCAGCACTTGGGAGGCTGAGGCAAGAGGATCACTGTGAGTTCGAGACCAGACTGGGCTACATAGTGAGTTCCAGGTCAGTCTCACTACATAGTGAGACCCTGTCTAAAACAACAACAACAAAAAAAAACAAAAAATTGTATTTAACTGGCAATCAGAAAAAGGCAAAACAGTTTGTAGAAGTGTTGGTCTGTCTAGTTATTTGTATTAAGTGGGATTCATTGTGATGTCTCTGCAT
>NW_022907918.1:0-282 GCF_012274545.1 Fukomys damarensis | reverse complement strand
CGCACTGTGCACTCTGACACTCTGCCATCCTCTGTGAACACTGAGTTGATATCTGGGCCTTTCCTTTTTTTCCTCACTGACTCTGATCCTACTCCTCCCAATACAAATCCTCAATATCTATTTCCTCGCTCATAATTCCAGTCCTACCCACCTCATGTGGATATTGAGACAGTATGACACATTTAACAGAAGAATGGCCTTGGCTCAATGGGTGCAAAAAAACAGAAGTAGCACAGACTGCCTAGCTTGACCTGCCAAATGTCCCTATATGTGATATATTCC
>NW_022907917.1:0-784 GCF_012274545.1 Fukomys damarensis | reverse complement strand
TCCCTGCTGCTGCCTCTGAGTCACCTCCATCTCTGTTCCAGGTTCTAAGCACAAATCAGGGCCGGGGGACGCAGGCTCCGGGACCCCTCTGCTGCCGATCCTGGATCCTGTTCCCGGAGCCTCGGGTCCTGTCCGCATCAACAAAGCCAGCCAGCACAGGACAGGTCCCTCCTCCCTATCCCTAATTCCGTTGCCCTTCCAAGCCAGAGCTCTTGTCTTCCTTCCTCGCAGCAGTGACCAGTCAACCCAGGCAGGGCAGTTACTCTATACTCAGACCTCACTGCAACCCAGGACGCACGAGGAAGATGTCTTGCTCCCATGTCACACACTGGGAAACTGAGGCAAGGGGTGTGTGGCTTCACCCAGGACAGAAAGCTGGAAGAGATGGAGGATTCTAACCTGGGAGGTCATCTCTAATCCCTCCCTCAGCCCTTACTGTCCAGCATTGGTATAACTACCCTTCCTCCCGTTCTTCCACTAGCTGCCCCTGACTGACCTGGCCATGCCGGCTGCCTTAGTGTCCCACAAAAATTTCTTGTTCTGGAGCTAGGGATTCAAATGTCAGGCTGGGCTGGAGAGAGGTGTGCAGATTAAATGATATATTTAAGGGCTCTTCCAACACCCAGAAGTCACAGTTCAGTTCTGTGTGCCATGTCTCCAAGTGTTCTTGTGATTTAAACCCATTTCGTCCCTGCCTGCATCAGTGGATGGCCAGTTAAGGCTTGTTAGCCCGTACTTTGCAGATGTAGGCAGACTGGGCATTTCTTCATTCACTGCCCAGCCC
>NW_022907916.1:0-512 GCF_012274545.1 Fukomys damarensis | reverse complement strand
GCCCAGCCCCATTTTAGCCATTTTTAAGAGTATAATTTAGTGGAATTGAGTATATTTCTATTGTGTAACCGCCATCATGTCCTTCAGAATTTTTTTCATCTTCTAAAACTAAAACTTCTTATTGAAAGTAACTCCCTATTCATCCATTCCCAGCTCCTTGCAACCACTTTCTGTCTCCAAAATTCTGTGAATTTTAGCTCTTCCAGGTTCCTTTTTTAAGAGGATTTGTACAGTGTTTTTGCTATTGTGACTGGCTTGTGTCATGTAGTATTATGTCCTCCATTTTCATCCAGAAGCATGTGTCAGAATTTTCTTCCCTTTAAGTGTAGAAAAGCAAATGCTATTCCCATGTATGTATGGCATATTTTATTAGTCGAGTGTCTGTTGCTCGATGCCTGGGTTGCTTTTCTCTTTGGACTGTTGTGAATAATTAGCATTATGGAACATGAGCATATAATTTTTTTGTTCTTGTCTCAGCTTTCAGTTCTTTAGGAAGTTTTAGGTTCAGAAGT
>NW_022907915.1:0-958 GCF_012274545.1 Fukomys damarensis | reverse complement strand
ACAGGTTTTATCTCATAATGTGCATAGGCATAATCCAAGCTGTTGAAGGTTCAAAGAGAAAGAACAGAGCTCCCTTGAACAGGAATGAATTTCTCCTCTAGAGTGGCTTTAGACACAGGCAGCAATGTTAACTTTGCCAGTATTTTCAATCTGTCCACCTGCCCTGTGGTTTGGACTTGTCTCTTATAATTTTATGTGACAAAGCCTTAAAAACTCCACCTATTATAGAGAGAAAGATCACTGATAGATAATGCATACATGATACATATATAGAGAGAAATAAATGGAAGTGAATACTTATATATGTGTAATTGTTACATATATACACATATTCTGTTGTTTCTGTTTTCTCAAAGAAGACAGACAAATACAACCACTAACTACTTTTTGTCTTCTGTTTCTTTCTAGCAAACAAACTTTTCCAATTCATTCTCCATACAACCATGGCCATCAATTAAAAGGATATCTCCTTCTTTAATTCCTCCAAACAGAATAAGGGTAAAAATTTTCATTATGTCTTACAAAGTCCTGAACATGGTCCTTGTTTGCTTTCCATCTTTTTTTCTTCTTGGTCCCTAAGCATACACACTCTAGTAATGAATCATTTGATGTTTCACATCCTTAACCATAGCCACTTTCTTTGTTGCTACAAAACTCTTTCACATGAATTAGCTCTATGTGCAATCTGGGTAAGCCCACTTATTCTATAGGTACCAATCTGTGCTGTATGATTATCTCTACAAAGCCTGCGTGAAGTTCCAGACCAATTAAGGGACACCAACATGTTCTTGCAGAACTCTATATATTTTCTTCAAATAAAGAATCTAGGGCTTATTTGCATAATAATGGAAGCTTCATATAGACAGCCACAATAAATCTATGTTTCCCTAATCTCTAATTTTAAAGTCCTGGGGCATAGCAAGCTTAAATACTTATTTGAGATAAACAAATGGAGAAA
>NW_022907914.1:0-207 GCF_012274545.1 Fukomys damarensis | reverse complement strand
GGTCTACAATGCCACAAAAGAATTCACTGAGCAACTAGTATGTGCATGGTTCTGTGCTTGCCTGTGGGAAATGGGACAGGGCTCTTGCCCGTCAGTGAACCTAAAAAATAGTTAAGCAGTAATATACATAACATTGACAACTATATGTCATGGCAGTATAACTCAAGCCAAAAGCTACAAGCATTGAGGAAGGGAGAAATGGCCTGC
>NW_022907913.1:0-229 GCF_012274545.1 Fukomys damarensis | reverse complement strand
AAATTCAACACCCATTCATGATAAAAACCCTGCAGAAAATTGGAATAGATGGTTTTTATCTCAGCTTGATAAAGGCTATGTAAGAAAAACCAACAGCCAAAATCATACTAAATAGCCCAAAACTAAAAACCTTCATGCTAACATCAGGAACGAAACAAAGCTGTCTACTATCACCACTCCTGTTCAATATAGTTCTAGAAACATTAGCCACAGCAATTAGACAAGAGAA
>NW_022907912.1:0-245 GCF_012274545.1 Fukomys damarensis | reverse complement strand
ACAATGGCTTTAAACATTCCTGCATGGAGGGGCAGGGGATGCCTGTAGTTCCATTAAGTGTGAGAAACGCTGTTGGAGATGTGCGAGTGTAGCTGTGTCTCTACTTCCCAGTCTTGGGAGCTGTATGCTGAAAGTGGCAATCCTGGGCCACATGACATTAACTCTTCAGGAACTGTTGAGGTGCTTTGTGCTGTGGCTGCACCATTTCACATGTCACCTACAAGGCAGCATTTTAAGGTTTAAAA
>NW_022907911.1:0-273 GCF_012274545.1 Fukomys damarensis | reverse complement strand
CCTTAAGACTTGGTTAGCTTGCTGTACATTGGTTATTTAACTATGTACAAATTCTCTCACCTATTTAAGCCTAAACGGATTTCATTTATTTTTCTTTGTGTTGCGTTGCTAGTAGCAGAACAACATTTATCCACCACTGCATCCTGGTAAGTGCTCATTCCCGTCTATTATCAAAGGTGAGCCCCAGTACCAATCACTAAATTTTACACGGTAAGATATATTTTCTTACATTTCAAGTAAAGTAAAAGCTCTTTTTCAAATAAAATATCAAGT
>NW_022907910.1:0-214 GCF_012274545.1 Fukomys damarensis | reverse complement strand
GCTTTGAACATCCTAGAATATGCTTCTTCAAGATTCCATTTTTCAAGCAAGTCAGTGAGGCCAGCCCCATTTCAAGAGTGGGGGATGAGGTCTACCTCTCAGTGGGAGGAGAACAAAGAGTATGTGGCCACCTTTGATCTGCACCTGTGCCCAGCGACTATCCCTGGACATTCTCCACCACAGTTACCAGGATGAGTTCTGCTACACTGTGTTC
>NW_022907909.1:0-257 GCF_012274545.1 Fukomys damarensis | reverse complement strand
AAGAGGAAGCAAACGTCCACGATGTTTTCACGGATGAAGTTACAGTAATAATGGAGGTCAACCAACAGGAGGAATGGAACTCTGGGGGAGGGATAGCCTTCTGCTCCATGGGGGTTCAAAGTTTACGCTCCTGCTGGGTGTGGTGGTGCACGCCTGTAATCCTAGCAACCAGGAGGCTGAGACAGGAGGATCGCTGTGAGTTCGAAGCCAGCCTGGGCTACATAGTGAAACCCTGTCTCAAAAAAAAAAAAAAAAAC
>NW_022907908.1:0-918 GCF_012274545.1 Fukomys damarensis | reverse complement strand
CTTTTTTTTTTTTTTTTTAGAAGTGATTTTCCCATTATCAGATAGAGCTAATGACAGGATCATTCAACATTGCATCTCAAAATCTTGTTTAGGAACCCTACAGATATTTTCAGTTCAGACAAATAAAGGAAGATCATCAGTTTTCTCACAAAGAAGCAGTCATTTATTGACATTGGAGTGGATGTCATACGTAGTGGATCTAACGTATTTATTGAACTTGGCTTTATGAAAGCCAATTTGAAAGTAATTTGTTTGCTTCCATATGCATTCTCTTTGCATAAATTCTGAAGCTTTGTCATTTCCCATTCCTGGATAGAATCTTGGACAGAGCCCATATTCTTCATAACTTTCCCTCGGATTTATGCTATTAGTTAGTGGTCTGCTAATTTTAAGCAAGAAAAGTTTCAATCTACTTTAATTATAGTTATTCATGTCATTCAAATTTTTCTACTCTCTTCAGTGCTTTTAAATCCCAGCTCAACTGCAAATTCAGCCAGAGTCTGCCTTAGATTTCAATCTTGCCGTGAGGAGGAGAGGTGGAAAGATAGTTCACCCAGTTTCCCTGGCTACATAGATAGATCCTCCATAACACAATACCCCACTCCAAGGCTGAATCCATGGTGGAAAGCCAGGGGAATTCAATAAAATGAATCAGATCCACTTGGTTTTGTGACTGTAAGCCAGCTGACATATTCTGACTGAATGTGCTGTACTGGCTTTGCACATAGGAACTGTTATGTCTCTCTCTACTTTCATAGCATCATAGCAAATTCTGTTTAAACTTGGCTACCACGCTATTCAGCTTTGACTAGGGCTATGAATTTCATAAATTCTTTTCTTTATCAAACTTGATTGCATTCTTGAAGTACCTCAGATCTCTAGGGATTGTTGTCTTATTTTCTTTGGGATAGCCAAAAT
>NW_022907907.1:0-222 GCF_012274545.1 Fukomys damarensis | reverse complement strand
GTCACCATAAATTACGGCAGCCTTAACAACAAATTATCACTGCATCTAGGAATGGAGCATATCCAGTCGCTATTACAAGCTTTTGAATTATAAATGTCACCAGAGCATAGTAATTATGCAAATAAAGTCTGTAGCTCAAGTTGAGAGTTAGAAGGCCCCTTCTCTTAAACACCAAAACACTGGGGAGAGAAATCTCACCGTTCTTTCCTAAGCTTGGCCTTC
>NW_022907906.1:0-231 GCF_012274545.1 Fukomys damarensis | reverse complement strand
ACTCAGTATGTACCTAGGTATCTTGTTGTGCCTAAAAGCACAGATACAGCCAGAGTTTACTAAAGTTATGCCAAAAGAGTGTGCAAGTCAGCTCAAAGGGGCTTTCCCACCAGAACATGGGGCCATGAGGACATCAGAAGGAAGAACAGCTCCAGGGCACCTAAAGGCGAATGTTTAAAGTGTTCCTATGCATATATAAACTGTTAACGGTAAAAGTTGCCAGGATATAAA
>NW_022907905.1:0-366 GCF_012274545.1 Fukomys damarensis | reverse complement strand
ATCAGGGAAGAGTAGTGGATTACTCTATGTCTTATAATTTTTAACTCTCTTGACTGTAGTACAGATTGTCAGTATATAATTTTTTCATAATTTATGATCTGTATTTTTGAAGCACTCCTAGTGATTTTACCTTTTTCATTTCTGATTGTGATGCTGTCAATCTTTTCTTCTTTTGGTAATTTGCCTAAGAGTTTATTTATTTTATTTATTCTTTTCAAAAAATAGCATCAGTGAATGTTCACAAATCTGGGAGAACAATGGCATGGTCCAGACCAACAAGGCTTCAGTCAGATTCCCTCCAAGGATCTTCCCAAACCACTAAGGTGTGGGCACACCCACCCAAGCAAAGGACTACCCAGGAGAGAG
>NW_022907904.1:0-212 GCF_012274545.1 Fukomys damarensis | reverse complement strand
TGGTGATACTGAGGTATGTAGAGCTGTTTGCGTGTAATCTACTAGATATCCTTGTCACCCCATCCCCAGACCATGCAGATAAAATAAATAAACTTATTTTAAAAATTCACTACTTAAAAGACTCATATTTTGCCCATCACACACCCCCTTTCCCTGGAGAGGAATCTTTCCTGGTCTGAGGGGCACAAGAAGAACTGCAGTAAGGCAGGCAT
>NW_022907903.1:0-1113 GCF_012274545.1 Fukomys damarensis | reverse complement strand
GGCTATTTTAAAATACATAAAATTATATAAGGAAATAACTATAACAATGCATTTTGTATTACACATAGATGTAATATGTATAATAAAAATGGCTAGAGAGGAAAGAGAGAATAAAGCTATCAAAGAGTAACATTTCTATATTTCAGTGCAATTAAAGCAGAATAAATTTGACACTTATTTTCATTAGCTACATACAGTAAGCCCCAGGGCAGCCACTAAAAAATAACTCAAAACATCAAATGAAAATAATTATTAAAGTAATTAAAATGTTACACTAGGAAGTAGCCAGTTAATGCAAAAGAAATCATTAATGAGAAATAGTGCTTTTTAAAAAGGACACAAAAAATGTAGAAAAAAATGTAAAATGGCGGCACAAATCCTATTCAACCACACAAGCAACAGTCAATGTGAAGAGATTAAATATTCAATCCAAAGATAAGTTATGGACATTTTTAGTCTATATTTTTTTAAGCCAGAAAACAAAGACACCTCTTTTTTTTTTTTTCCTTTGGTGCTCGGGCCCTTGTGATTGTGAGGTAGGTAGCAGAACCCCTGAGCCAAATCACCGGCCCAAAGACACCTCTTTAGTATGGGGAAAAAAAACATTTCTACAACTCTTAGCCAGTGGAAATGTCCCTCAAAAATACAGGCAAAGTGAAGAATTTTTTAGACATACAAAAGCTGAACAACTTTAACACAAGCAAATCAGTGTTCTATTGAAGGAATGAAGTTCTTTGGGCAGAAGAAAAGTAATACCAGAGAGACACTTTATTCTTAACAAAGTTGTCAGGCACAGTAAATGTGTAGGCAAGAAAAGGGTGTCTTAACTCATTTTTACATTTTTTAATCTAAAAATTTTAAATGAAAAATAATATATCTAAAGCTTAGGATATGCAGATATAAAATATACAACAATAAGAACACAGATATTGGAATATTAGACTTAGAAATTTTTATTTTATTTTTAAATAATTTATACATGAACTGGATTAATAGTACTTGAAATTTCTAGAAGTTAAAATCCTACATTGCAAAGCATATAGCTACCACTGAAAATAATAAAATAAAAAGATATAGGCAATAAGCCAATAGCATAGATAAAATTAAATAGTA
>NW_022907902.1:0-201 GCF_012274545.1 Fukomys damarensis | reverse complement strand
TTTCATTTAGCTCGCAGTTTGGGAGAATCCAGTCCGTAGTAAGCTGGCTCAAAGGTAGGAAAATCATGGCAGAAAGGTGTGGCAGAGCAAAGCTGCTTAGTTCATGGGAGCTGAGAGCAAAGCAGGGAACAGTGCCACAGAATGGGAGAGGGACCACATCCAGTACCCAAGGCCACGTTCTGTGACCACCCAGACACACCC
>NW_022907901.1:0-721 GCF_012274545.1 Fukomys damarensis | reverse complement strand
TTCTTTAGATACTGTTAAAAATCATGTAATATGAACAAAAAGTCCTAACTAATGAATAACATACACTAATCATCACCATCATAATTTGGCAGTGCAAACATTTCACAATCCTCAAATCCAAATGTGGCTGTAATGAATATTCGGCCCTTCAGCGTTTTGCTAAGTACGATGTGGACAAAATAGATACAAGAATGTGAGCAAAGGACAACTTCTTCTCAACACGAAGAACAACACCGAGTAAGAATGATAATACCATATCGAAAATATTTATAAATACTTATAAGAATTCCTACTTTCCTAAGAGTCAAACATATAAATACCCCATTTTTCCTGCTTAATTTTTCAGTGTGCATTATTTTCTGTCAGCACGTAAAATGATTCTATATAATTTTATATATCTACTATCTGGCATGTCTAGAATAAGCGTCTTGTTTAAATATTTTATGATTCACATATACACAAGATAGCAATTCTTTAACTTCTCATCATCATCTCAAAAATGACAAGAAAATGAGAGATTTTTTCCTCAAAAGCAAATACCCTCAGCTCTATAATAATAATGCAGACAAAGGTCATAAAATCAACTATAAAGTAGACATATGATTAACGCAGAATTTTTCCAACTTCATAACAATATTGAAATGTATATTTCTAAATTCACATGGCTTTTAAGACTGAAGTTTACTCTGTTAGTTTCAGCAAAATAAATTCCTCTTATTTA
>NW_022907900.1:602-1828 GCF_012274545.1 Fukomys damarensis | reverse complement strand
TCATGAATTTCTTGAGCTACTCTTTACCATGGAAATACCTGATTTTTCCATCGACTTTGAAAGATAGTTTTGCAGGATACATAAGTCTGGCTTGGAATTTGTTTTTGTTTAGTTCCTGAAACACTCAACTCCAAATTCTCTCGTCTTTTCTGGTGTTGAGAAATTTGCTGTAATTCTAATGGTTTCATCTTCACAAATGATTCATTGCTTTTCTCCAACAGCCCTTTAGATTCTGTCCCTGTGTTAGACTTCTGGGATTTTTGACTGATGTGATGTGGAGAGGTACTGTTTTGATTGTGGCTATTGGGGTTCTATATACCTCATTTATCTATATGTTTAATTCTTTCCTTATACTTGGAAAGTGTTCTGCTATTATATTTTTCTTACTTTCTCAGTTTTATTTTATTTTTGATATTATTACTGTAAACAAAACTTTTATGCACTTTTTGCTATCTTCTAATTTTTCACTAATTGCAATTCATCTTAGATTAGTCTTCCTTGTGTCATCTACTCAGTATTGGATTCCTTTTTTATATTCTCTTGGTTTTTTATTGTTTATTTGTTTCTGGGTCTTTTGTTGTTTTGTGTTTTGAGACACGGTCTCACTATGTAGTTCAGGTTGGTCTTAAACTTATCATGTAAGCCCAGGATGACCTTGAACTTGCAGTAATCCTCCTGCCTCAGACTCCCAAATGTTGGAATTATAGTGTGTGCCACAACACCCACCTCTGTTGTTATTTTTAAAGTATCTTTGAGTAATTGGTACTTGAAGCATCCCTATCTTCTAATTCTAATATTTTGTCCTCACATTGATCATTTCTGTTGCCCACACTCTTAATATAATTTTTAATCTCCTAGTTTCTCTTTAGAACATTTCATAGATTCTAGTTCTTTGCAAATCTGGTCATTTCTGTTTTATATCTTTTTTTTTAGTTCAGGTAGCTTTTTATTAGTGTCTTTTGTATGCTTAGTGATTGCTTTATTTATTACCTCCATTATCTTATTAGTAATGTTTTCTGTGAGTCCACTGAGCAGCTCCTTGATCTATCTTTAAATCTCCTCTGTTATTTTGTTGATGTGGCTTTGGCTTGCCTTCCCCTGAATTTAACAGCAGTAACATAGAGTTTACTCTCTAAAGCTTAAGATATAAGGGATTGGGTATAAGAGAATGCAAAAAAGAAATATTTTTCAGGTGTGGCAGTGCATATCTACAATCCCAGTACTCA
>NW_022907900.1:0-588 GCF_012274545.1 Fukomys damarensis | reverse complement strand
GGAAGGCCAGAGATTTAGCTCAGTGGTGCCACTGCCTGCCTCACAAGTGCAAGGTCCTGAGTTCGATCCCTGGTACCAAAACAAAAAAAAAAAAAAAAAAAGAGGAAAGAAAGAAAGAAAACCAAAAGAAATATTTGAACAATTAAACAATGAGAGATGAGGAGAGAAAAGTAAGGCAAAAGATTCCATTATAGACTGGGTGTGGGTACACATCTGTTATCCCAGCACTCAGAAGGCTGAGGCAGGAGGATTGCCATGAGTTTCAGGCCAGCCTGGACTACATACATAATGAGTTCAAGGCTGGCTTGAAGTGTATAGTGAGATTCTGTTAAAAAAAAAAATTCCACTGGCAAGTGCAAGGTCCTGAGTTCCATCCCTGGTACTGGGAAAAGAAATTCCATCGTGGAGTAGCATATTTATGAAATTAGATAGGGGCTGGGGATGTAGCTCGTGGCACCATGCATGCCTAGGAAGCTCAAGGTCCTGAGTTTGGCTCTCAGTACTGGATAAATAAATAAATAATAAAATTAGATAACAGAAATAAAAAAGCCAACAAGAAATAGAAGTTAAAAGAAAAAATGAAGAAAT
>NW_022907899.1:0-444 GCF_012274545.1 Fukomys damarensis | reverse complement strand
AACTATTCATACTACTTTCCAAGATTAACATTACTAGTAATAAATCAGGTTCCTAGCATTAAGTAAGGGTATAATGCATTGGGAAAGAAACATGGCTTCATTGGGAAAGAGACATGTCTGCAAAATATCTATAACTCCTAACTAATCAAGGAAAAGGAAAAGGCCAAACTGAACAAAACTGAATGACAATGCATAGCAAGGTTCATTTCAAACAGACAAGGTCATAACACACAAGAAAAAACTGAGGAACTATAAAAGACTGGAGGAGATTAAGCAGATGTGAAAAATAACTATAATTTGGTATCTTGGATTGAAACCTGGAATTAAACAAAAAGACATTAGTGGTAAAAGTGAACAAACTAAATCTATCGATGAGTTAACAATTCTGTACACAGGATCTTTCTTACACTATCATCACATCTTCTGTAAATTCACCATTATTTT
>NW_022907898.1:0-215 GCF_012274545.1 Fukomys damarensis | reverse complement strand
CTGTGACCTTATCTGCTAATTCTATCACCTGCATTGTTTCTGGGAAGAGTTATGTGATGGGATGTAATTCTTTCATACTCCAGGGAGACCCACCGAACACCTTCCCAGTGCTCTCTGAAACCCCCTTTCTCTTCTGCATTGTGAGTTCTAGCTGCCTTGGCCTAGTCAGGCTTCCCCCTCTGTTTCCTCAGTGACATTGCTGAGCTTTCCCTTTC
>NW_022907897.1:0-500 GCF_012274545.1 Fukomys damarensis | reverse complement strand
ATATATATACATACATATATATATATATGGTATAATACAATGCATTGATACATGTATATATTGTGCAATATAAGCCAATTAACATATCTATCATCTTCCCTGCTTTTTGTGATAAGCACATTATTTATATGTGTTTATTTAGAAATTTAGAAAAATATAGTACAATATTTATTAGTAACCATGTTCACCATGGAGTACAGTAGAACACTAGAATATTTCCTCCTAACTGAAAGTCTGTACCTTCAGTCAATATCTCCCTTTTCCATATTCCCTCCCTTCCTCAATCCTTATAAATAAAATTATATTTTATTTGTCTTTCTGTGTCTGGATTATGCCATTGAAAAATAATGTCTTGCAAGTTTACCCATATTGCAGAAAGTGACAGAATTTCCTTCTGTGTAACATTCCTTTGTGTACATATGTTATATTTTCTTTATCCTTTCCTCCATACTTGGAAAGTATGACTAGTTAGGGCAACTGTGTGTGTGTGTGTGTGTGTG
>NW_022907896.1:0-226 GCF_012274545.1 Fukomys damarensis | reverse complement strand
ATATTCTAGATAGTAGATCTTTGTTTGATGATCAGCTGGTGAAAATTTTTTCCCACATTGTGGTTTGTCTCTTCACACTGCTGGTGGTTTCTCTTGCTCTGCAGAATGTTTTTTGCTTTGTTCTTTTGTTTTGTTTTGTTTTGCTTTGTTTTGTTTTATTTTTGGTTTGTTTGAGACAGGGTCTCACTATGTAGTTGAGACTGCCTTGCAACTCACTATGTAGCCC
>NW_022907895.1:0-203 GCF_012274545.1 Fukomys damarensis | reverse complement strand
TGAGTGTAAGCTTGTCCAAAAGGATCTTTAGGGATGTAATTTCAATTCTAGATCTCATTGCTTACTGAGTTTTAGGGGTACTCCATCCAAATCCAACTTGGCACTGTACCTGCCCTTCTTAACATTTATAAAATTCATTTGTCCCTTCCAAACTATACTCTTATGAATAAAATATTTGGATATGGATTTGGTACTCAACCAGA
>NW_022907894.1:0-325 GCF_012274545.1 Fukomys damarensis | reverse complement strand
TTTGTCCTCACAGCCATAGTTTCATGGACAATGAGTGTACCGTTTAATGGGAGAGTCCCACAGAGAGGCCATTTGGTTCCTGATACGAGTTGAGGTGGTAATAGTGTGCACGGGGAGTCTTTTCCATGAAAGCGGAGACCCGCATAGCACCGTGGGCTTGCAGTGAGAACTGGAGGAGCTGGGCACGGATACATGATGATGTTCACTCATTCACTCACTCCAAGGACGTCTGAGGGAGAAGAGGAAGTGTCATGGTGAGCAACCTCAGATTATCAAGTGGAGGGGAGCACTGAGGGCCACGTGTCAGGGAGAAGACCCCGAGAGC
>NW_022907893.1:0-237 GCF_012274545.1 Fukomys damarensis | reverse complement strand
CTGCAATTTCTGCTCAGCTTGGACTCTCTGACCCTGTCTTCCACAGACACAGATAGAGCATCCCTTCCACAACAGCTCTATATTTTGCATGACCCACCCATCGCCACCTCTCCAGCAGTGAACCTAGAACTCAGGTCACCCAACCTTCTAAACCAAGGGGCCTCTTTATGTCATTTTTACTCCTGGGTTACTTAAGGTCCACAAGTCAAGTATTCTACAGCGGGTCCAATTCCGGAA
>NW_022907892.1:0-258 GCF_012274545.1 Fukomys damarensis | reverse complement strand
TACAGTCAGTACACTATAGATGGACACTTAGTTTTCTAGTCTTTGGATATTAGAGTGCTGAAATGAATACATGTGATTTTCTATATTGGTGGGGTAACTCGAATTCTCAATAGAGAAATGCTGTATCAGAGAGGGTTGTATCAGTAAACATGACGAATAATGACAGTTGCCTTACATATGTTGATAAGGTATAACCCATTTTACTCTAGCGTCAACTGTAGAGATGGGAAGTATTGCTTTTTTAAAATATTAGGATGA
>NW_022907891.1:0-202 GCF_012274545.1 Fukomys damarensis | reverse complement strand
CTCCACTTTACTGCAGACAGGATAGCTGCTATCAAGAAATCAACCAATAACAAATGTTGGTGGGGCTGTGGGGAGAAATTAACTCTTCTCCATTTTTGGTGGGAGTGCAGACTGGTGCAACTACTGCAGAAATCAATGTAGAGATACCTCAAAGAATGAGGATTAAAGGTTCCATTTGACCCAGCTATTCCTCTGCTGGGTA
>NW_022907890.1:0-1242 GCF_012274545.1 Fukomys damarensis | reverse complement strand
GCTCTGATCTTTGTGATCTTATGACAAGGACTTAGAGGCTGCCTTTGTTACAGCACTGACTCTTCACTTGGGCCTGCAGGTGTCCAAAGGGAAACCACAGCAGAGTGAACACTCGGCATCTGGGCCTCTACTTTGCATCTGTCTACTTTGCTCCGAGTCCTGCATTAGAGTCTTTTAGTGAGCGGAAACTACTCCTCAGGAAACAGGGCCTTTCTTATCGCTTTGGATTCACCTCGCCTAACCAATCAACCTAAGACAGCAATCAACCCGGACTGCATGACTGCTCATGCTTCTGTCCCTTCATCTGCACAATCTGGGAGCTCATGCCAGTACCTCTGGAGTCAGGGCTGAGGATCTTGGTCTTTTACCTTCCCGCTACAACTACACTGGTTATAGTTCTGCTGCTTTTCACCTTTACTTTTGCCATTTGACTTTTGGGCGAGTAGGTGGAACCGATTTTGGGAGATCCCCAGACTTGGGTCTCTGGTCAAGGACTCCAATAACAATTTCTCCATGTCTCAGGGCATCCTGCTCTAAGGTAGCACCTCTGACCTCAGCTGGCCCAGTCATTAAACATGAGAGAGTTTGCCCTAAAGAATCAATCAACTCCAGCCCTGCCTTAGGATCCCAGGCCGGCCACAAGCTCCTGGTTTCCAATCCTCCCTCTCTCCCTTGTTCTTCACCTGACTACTACTGACAGCAAAATTTGTCCTCCAGGGATGGTGAAGAATTGAAGAGCAGACATGGGTCCACGACACCTGAGCAAGGTGGGAATGAAAACAGGACTGAAGGAAGGTGGTGTTGATTTGGGGGCTGGAAGGTCGTTTCCTTTTTGCTTCTGTTTCAGAGTTTTCTTTTCCATCAGATAATTGAAATCTGTCACAGCCTGAGGCAGATCCACCTAGTGAGTAGGTGCATTTATTGGCAGTGCAGGGCTGGTACCCTAACACATCTTGGTGAGGGGCTTTCCATCTGGAACTAATAAGGTCAGGTAGGTGAGAAAGCCCACACTGCAGGAGGACTTATTATGTGACAGGCACCATCCTGGCCACATCCACGTGTTACACCTGATCCTTGCAAGACCACGGAAGGTACAGTTCTTATGTGACACGTGAGGAGCTCCAGGTCACACAGATGGGAGGGGGCAAAGGTCACAATGTGTCAAGTTCTGGGTCAGTCTGGGTCTCTTCCTGCTGAGCCCTGCAGGTCTGGAGCTGGAAGGAGGAGGCTGCTCATGCACAG
>NW_022907889.1:0-253 GCF_012274545.1 Fukomys damarensis | reverse complement strand
CTTGCCAGAATGGAAGAGACAGGAACAAGTGAATAGAGATTTTGCTTGCCAGTGCCAGCCCAGATGGAATGTTTTCCAGCAGAATATTACTTGTCATATTAAAGATTTTCAGAGTATTATATCTCCATAGTATAATGATGAGAAATCATTAATGGGATTGGAATAATTAAATACAGTATCTTTGTCAAATGACAAAGAGCAAATGAAATTAGCTGATCACACTGATCACGTCTGTCTCTTACTGATTCCATTC
>NW_022907888.1:0-217 GCF_012274545.1 Fukomys damarensis | reverse complement strand
ATATCTACGTGGGTTTGATTACAGAAACTAATAAAGTATTCTCTAAATAATGAAAATAAAGAAGAAGATAAGACTATAAGAGCAAGAGCAATTTAAATATGTTCGGGGACCATTTTCATCTCCCGAATTAAGGATTATTTTAATGTTACATCAATGCCTTTTCTCCTTTACTTTCCTTTTTAGTTTTATTTTAGGGTTCCCTATTTTTAATGTTCAT
>NW_022907887.1:0-290 GCF_012274545.1 Fukomys damarensis | reverse complement strand
GTAGCTTAATGGTTTAGCATGTGGAGGCCCAAGGTTCAACAGCCCATTTGGCAAAAACGTTCAGTATCTCTTCTGTCAGCCCAAAATTTTTCCGTTTTTTATAAATAAAGAAGTCTTTTATTTGATTGACGATAGCAACAAAGCCGAGCAAGGGCAAAAAGCCAGAAATGCACATGAAAATAAGAAAGCCAAAAATACATTTTGAAATGTAGATAAGAGGGGACGAGGATTTAGCAAAATGTTTCTGCTGCCTGCCTTGCAAAAGCAATGACCTGAGTTTGATCCCCGGG
>NW_022907886.1:0-344 GCF_012274545.1 Fukomys damarensis | reverse complement strand
TGCAGGCACAGTGCTGTTTATTTGTTCATCATTAGACTTGCCTGACTATACTGAAACTGGATGTCTGAAGCTTTAGACCTACTTAATTGGCTCCATTGCTCAGCAGCCTGTCAGCAATGAAAGGAGGAACCAAGCAGCCAAATGAACTCCCTGGGATTTTTTTTTTTTCTCTTAAAGCTGCTCCAGAAGAAGGAATCCTTTCTATCTACTCTACAGTTAATTCTGGCTCTGTTTCAATATTCAGTACTACAAACACACAATAGAGAACTCTTACATGAATTTCTGACTGTAAGACTTAAGTCTCACTTTTACTCCTGGAGCGTGAACAGCCAAGAGGCTTCCAC
>NW_022907885.1:0-422 GCF_012274545.1 Fukomys damarensis | reverse complement strand
TTATAGAATTTATCAATAAACTAACTGATGTGAGGAGTTCTACAGGGTTTTAAAAACAATCCAATTTCTTTATATGGCTCTTCTCTTCCATAATTTTTTTTTTCTTGTGTCAGTTCTAGTAAATTCTATCTTTACTGAATATGCCCATATGTTAAATTTATTGGCCTAAAATTATTCATGTTTCCTACTATCTTTTTAATGGCTATCCTATCTGTAGTAATAGCCAATTTTTCATTCTTTCTTTCTTCAAGTAGCTTTTCTTCCACAGAAAGTTAAGGTTTTTAATTCTGAGCACTGCTTTAGGCGAATCTCACAAACTTTAATATGCTGTGCTTTCATTACCATCTCATTTGAGATACTGTTGTATTTCCCAATGGTAACTCCCTCGATCCAGGGCCAATTTAAGATTTTGTGTCTCCATC
>NW_022907884.1:0-1848 GCF_012274545.1 Fukomys damarensis | reverse complement strand
TGAATAAACTGCAATAATACATAAGATCCTAATAAGATTACTGACATTGTGAAATGGGAAAAAGGGGATAAAGGTGTGGGGAAGGTGGGATGGGTAGGGGAAGGTAATAAGGGAAAAAATGTGAGATAAAAGATGGAAATAAAGTGCTTGCAGATGAGGAGGTGAGGAGGGGTTGAAGGGAGGGCAGCAACAAGGGGAAAAAATGAGAACCAAGACCTGTCATGTAGACATACAAGATCCCAACAATGAATGTAACTGTACTGTATCCCTAAAATGTACCAATAAACTCAATTAAAGCTGAAAAAAAATAAATCAAAAAATAAAAAACCAGAGTATAAGAAGATTAAATCAGAAAATAAAACAAAATACATAATAACCTCACAGGTGATTTACAACAATTATGTTTAAAGAATCAATTCTAATCATTGTTAAACTGATGAAAATATACAATAAGAACTGTTTGTAAACTCTTCTTGAAATAATTATCACCTTGATACAAAAGACAAACAACAGTACCTCTAGAAAACTATAGACCAGTATCCTGATAAACGTGGGTCATTCTCCACAATCAAGCAGAATTTGTCCCTGGAATACAGTGTTTCAACATAAGCAAATTAATCATTGTGACTCACCAAAGTGAAGTTTAAAAATCCACATTATTTAGCCTAGGGATTTAGCTCAGCTGCACTGTGCCTACCTCACAAGTGTGAGGTCTTGAGTTTTATCCCCAGCACAAAACAAAACAAAATAAAACAAAACAAAAAAACCCCAAATTAGCATTATCAGTTTGATTGATGCAGGAAAAAAGCTGACAATATTCAACAATTTTCAATGAATTATATAAAAAATTGCTACAGAAAGAACTTACCTGAATGCAATAAAATTCCCCAGCTGGAATTTTACCCACTGCTGAAATATGTAAAGAATTTTCTTTCAAATCCAGAGCAATGCTAAGATGCTCACCTTTGGAACTTGTATTCAACTTTATACTGAAAGTTCTAGTTAGTGCAATTTAGCAAGAAAAAGAAATAAAAAAGCCTTCACCCAATAAAGAGAGAAGTCAATTTCAGATGTTCAGGTGACATTTTTTTATATCTAGAAAACGCAATACTACAGTTAACAGCGTTGTAGAATTTATAAGCAAGTTCAAACATATTGGAGGATACAAAATCATTACAGGAAATTTCTACACACCAAGTATGAATTATTTGAAAAACACATTGAGAAAACAATTCTGCTTAGAGTAGTATCAAAATGAGTAAAATATTGGAAAAATTAACTTAAGAAAGGTAAAAATATTTGTACTTTGAAAACTATGAAACATTAATGAAAGAAATTTGAGTGATATAGAAAAATATATTTAGGGTTCATGAGGTAGAATAATTAATATTGTTAAAATATATTAAGCAAAACAATGTACATACTGGGTTAAACACTTGTTAAAATTGTAATGGAATTTTTTGCATAAAAATAAAATTCATATGAAATCACAAAAAACTGAATAGCTAAAAATGACTATTTAGAACAGAGCTGGAGGCTTCAAAAGTTTTGATTTCAAAATTTGCTACATTTAATGTTATGATCTCAATGTGCATCTGTTGTCCTACAAAGTTAAATTAAATAAATAAAACACTCAAAATTAAGTATTTCATGGTCCCCCTTACATGAAAAATCAAAATTATAAATAAAGAGAAAAGTAGGCCAGGGATTTAGCTCAGGGGTTCTGGAGCCTGCCTCAAGAGATGGAGGGAGGGAAAAGAGTTCAGAAAAGGAATCAAGATATGTACCAAGATATTCACAACAAGCAATATCCATACTGTGTACAGAAAATATGTACAAATAAAAAAA
>NW_022907883.1:0-229 GCF_012274545.1 Fukomys damarensis | reverse complement strand
TGAGTGCACACAGGCCTCCAGAACTCTGTATACTTTGGGATAGTTTCAGTTTGACGTTAGAACCCAAACGCACTTTTCCGAGGCCTTCTGCCATTTAAAGTGCAGTTTTCACCCAGAAACAGTTTCTCTCTCCGCTTAGCCGTTAAAGGTGATAGCGGTCAGTTTGATGAATTTGAAGTACTCCACAGAGAAAGGTGCTGCAACTCTGTGTGTTTACCAGTGAAGTCCA
>NW_022907882.1:0-1157 GCF_012274545.1 Fukomys damarensis | reverse complement strand
AAAAACTATGTTAGAAGTTCACATCAAAATAATGCCCAAGAAGGCAAGGTAAGGAAAGTGGGGTGGTAGATCTCTTATGTCAACCTGCCTAGGCCACAGAACATCTAGAGAGCAGGGCAGACTTTTTAATGTGTCTGTGTGAGTATCTGCAGATGGGCTAATATTTGAGTCAGTAGGCTAAGGAAAGCAGATAGCCTTTCAGGATGTGGACTGACCTCATCCAGTCAACAAGATAAGAACAGGAAAAGGAAGCTAGGCAAGAACTTCCACCTGATTCCCTAAGCTACACCTGGGTCTTTACTTGCCTTGGAGCATCTACAAAATCAGCTCACCTCATTGCTCACCTTCCCAGTCTTCAGAGCAGAAGAAAAATATCAGCTCTCCTGGGTCTCCAGTTTGCCAACAACAGCCACTAAAGCTCCTCAGCCTCCAGATTTCTATGACTCGGTTTCTTATAATTTTACAAATTTTATCTTATTGATTATTTTTAAGGAGAACTCTGACCACTGCAGCTAACTGTGGGGTGTTTATTGCTAGATGGGGGTGGGCCAAATTGACTAGCTCTTCAGAATAAGAATAGGAAACATATAGAAGAGAAGGCTGGTGGGGCACTTTGTTGAAATAAAAAAATAAACCAGGTTAAATAAATTTTTAAACAAAGCCTAGGTACAAATTTAATACCCCAGAGTCCACAGACACCGAATTAATGCATTTGATGGTGTTATCAGTGACTTAAGTGACAGAAATAATAAAAATATGTTTCTAGTTGAGCTGCTATGACTGCCTCAATGTTCTGAATTGATTCAAAATGTTTTTTTTTCATGTTCATTTTAACTGAGGAAGAGCTAGACGTTGCACTGTGCCAGATCCAGTGAACAAGGTGTACACAGACACACCATGTATTTTTACCAGCCTGCCTTTCCTCTGGATGGCACTCAGCAGCAACATTCACTTAATTTTTGATCAAACTTCATAAAGATACAAAAGAGGGCTTCTAAAACTGTTTCAGAAAGTGGCAAGAATAATGGGACAAGTATGTTTGCAGTGAGGGGGAAGGGGGATTGATGGCAATGTGTCTTTATTATTTAAACATACACACATTTTTTGATTAGCTCTTGTAGCTTAATTACTTTCATACACACACACACACACACACA
>NW_022907881.1:0-8414 GCF_012274545.1 Fukomys damarensis | reverse complement strand
GTGTTTGTGGAATTACATAATCGGATCTCTGTTGGGTAAATGGCTAGAGGCAGGATCTCTGGGCCCTAAGGTGATGGCACGTTGAGCTTTATCGAAGAGTTTTTCTTTCGTTACGGTCCTCATCTCTGTAGTCATCTGAGAAATTATTTCCTTTTTCAAACACAAATAAAATGTATCACGCACAACGTATTTAAAACAACACACTCGAGGTAAGGAGTGTTTTGATCGCCACTAGAGGCTCCTTGATGTTCCTTCACGGTGTCCGTCGACCTCCAGAACTACGCAACGGCCGATGAGATGTCTGCCGCTCCAGATTGGCATATATTTTCTAGAACGTCAGGACATGGAATCCATACAGTCCAAACTGCGAGTCTGTCTTCACTGAGCATGTTTACGAGAGTCACGCACCTACCTGTTGCCCGTGACAGGAATTTCCTTCTTTTCACTGCCGAGTGATAGCCCACTAAATGGATACATCACCACGTGCTCATTGCTCCTTCCCCGGGTAGTCATTCCGACCGTTTGCAGTTTGGAGGCAGCTATGCAAAGAGCTGCTATGAGCATCTCCCTTCAAGTGTTTGTGGAATTACATAATCGGATCTCTGTTGGGTAAATGGCTAGAGGCAGGATCTCTGGGTCCTAAGGTGATGGCACGTTGAGCTTTATCGAAGAGTTTGAAATGTTTTCTGAAGTGTTTCTACCATTCTGTAGTCTCACCAGCACAGTCGGAGAATGCGGATTGCCCCACACCTTTGACAGCACTTGGCAGGGTGAGTCTCTTTCACTGTAGCCATTCCAGGGGGTGCATAGTTGTCTTTCATCGTAGCTATGATTTGTATTTCTTTGAAGACCAGACATGGGGCCAGTTTTCATGGGCTTATTGACCACTGATCTGTTTTCGTATCTGAAGTATTTGTTTAGCTCTTTTTGTGAAATAATTTTCTTTTTTACCTTTTTTCTTTGTAGGTCCAATTTAGCTATACATTACAGTTAAATTAATCATCGGGTTGTGGTACCTTTACATGATATACCTTCATTCTTTTTTTCCACCATTTTCTCCCTTTCCTTTTAGTCTCTCCACCTTTCCCATTTCTGGCGGCTTTGCTTACATTTTCTCCTTTTATCTTTGTTTTCTTTTCCTTTCTTAGTTTTCCTGTACCTATCTTACTCACCCTATAGCTTAGACAGTTTGTCCTACTGTGTAGTATGAATTAGACATTTTGAGTCTTTTTTACACTTGCAGTTTATCAAATCATATAAACTTTTCAGAAATTAACGTGTTTCCTTTTGCTTTCACTTTACAGCATGTCCCAAATGTGCAAACACTGGTGTGTAAATTTCTCCCATTTCTCATTATTTATGGCTGAGCAGCTCTTCCTTTTATTAAAGAACCACATCTTCTGTATCTATTCTTCAGTTGATGGGCATTTAGTCTTGTGTGTGTGTGTGTGTGTGTGTGTGTGTGTGTTTGTGATTCCTTGGATTAAACTCTGGTCCTTTCATTTGCGAAGCAGGCACCCAAATCCCTGAGCTACATCCCCAGCCCCTCCATGCTTTAAGTGTTACACAGTCTACTGTTACATACTTGGGTGTGCATATGTCATTTTGCAATGGTTCTTTTAAGTTTTTTGGAGGATACCCAGCAGGAGAATAGTTGGGTCAAATGTGACTTCTAATTCTGGTTGTGTAACGTATCTCTATATTGATTTTCACAGTGGCTGCCCCGGTTTTCACTCCCACCAGCAATGGAGAAGGATTCCTTTCTCCCCACAATCCTGATAACATTTGTTATTGGTTGATTTCTTGATAGTAGCCATTCTTTCTTGAGAAAGGTGCAATTCCAGTGTTGTTTTCATCTTCATTTCTCAAATGACCATGCACGTTGAACATTTTTTCATATGTTTATTTGCTACTTTTACTTATTTGTTTCAGAAATATCTGTTCATTTCAGATTCCCATTTTTTAATTGTGTTCATAAATTTGCTGGTCTGATTTTTTTTGAGTTCTTTATATATTTTGTATAGTACACCTTTGTGTACTATTTCTTTGAGGAATAGATGCTAAAAATTATTTTAGGTTGTCTCATCTGTTTTAGTGGTTTCTATTGCAGTGCAGAAGCTTTTTAATAATATGAGATCCCATTTGTTGATTTTTTGCACTAGTTCCTGTGCTATTGAAGATTTGTTCATAAAATCTTTTCCTATGCCAGTGTCTTCCAGAATTCTACCTAACTTATCTTCCAGCAATTCTAGTGTTTTTTTCTGTTTTTATATTTAGATCTGTAATCCACTTGAAATTTACTTTAGTACATGGGAAAGATAAGGATCTCGTTTTCATTTTTGGCAAGTTGAAATCCAATTTTTCCAGCGCCATATATTAAAGAATCTATCTTTCCTCCACTGAGGATGCTTGTTCCTTTGTCAACGATGAGGCAATTGAGTATTCCTGGAATTATTTATGCATATTCTAATCTATTCCATTGAGCCTTGGTTCTGTTTCTTTGCCAGTACCATGCTGTGTTTATCACAGTGGCTTTGTAGTATATTTTCAAGTTGGGGATTGTGATACCCCCTGCTATGTCTCTGTTGCCTAGAATTGCTTTTGCTATTCTAGGTCTCTTCTCTTTCCAAATGAATTTTTGGATTTTTTTTTCTCTAGTTCAGTGAAATATACTGTTGGGATTTCAATTGGGATTGCATTGAAACTGTATAGCAGTTCTGGACATATGGCCATTTTCATTATATTGGTTCTTTCTAACCAGGAACAAGGGCTGTCTTTCCATTTTCTTATATCCTCTTTGATCTCTGTTTTCAGAGAGTTGTAGTTCTCAATGTAGAGATCTTTTGCTTCCTTCATCAAATTGATTCCTAATTATTTAATTTTTGGGGATGCTATTAGAAAAGTGACTGTTCTCTAATTTCTCTCTCAGATGTTCTGTTACTTTTGTACAAGAAGGCTATTGATTTTTTGAGTGTTGGCTTTGTATCCAGCTACTCTACTGAATCTGTCAATTAAGTCTAGAAATCTTTTGGCACAGATTTTTGGGTATTCTATGTAGAGTATCATATCATCAGCAAATAATGATAGTTTAATATCTTCCTTTCCTATCTTTATTGTTTTTATTTCTTCTTGTGTCTAATTGTTGTGGTGAATGTTTCCAAAACTTTATTGAACAGGAATGGTTACAGTGGACATCCTTATATCATTCCTGATTTTAGTGTGAAGGTTTTCAATTTTTGACCAGTTAGTATGATATTGGCTGTTCATTTATCATAGGTAGCCTTTATCAAATTGAGATAAAAACCATCTGTTCATATTTTCTGCAGGGTTTTTATCATGAATTGGTGTTGAATTTTGTCAAATGATTTTTCTGCATCTATGGAGATGATCATATGTTTTTTCTCTTTGACTCTGTTAATATTGTGTATTATATTTGTTGATTTATGTATGTTAAACTATCGTTGCATCCCTAGGATAAATCGCACTTGGTCAGGGAGTATGATCTTCTTGATGACCCTCTGTATTCTATTAGCCAGTATCTTAATGAGAAGTTTTGCATCTATGTTCATTAGTGTGATTGACTTGTGGTTCTTTTTGTTGGTTCGATCATTCCCTGGTTTTGGAATCAAGCACTTGCTTCTATGAATGAATTTGTAAGTATCACTTCCTTTTCAATTTCACTAAAATGTTTCAAAAGTAGCAGTGGTAGTTGTTTTCTAATTGTTTTGTAGAATTCAGCAGTAAAGCCATGAGGTCCTGGCCTTTTCATTTTTGGTAAATTTTTAATTACATTTTCAATTTCACTGATTGTAATTGGGGAGTTTAGAATTTTTATATCTTCTTTGGTATATCAACTTTTATACCAACTTTGGTAATTCATATACAGCTAGAAATGTGCCCATTTCTTCTGTATTTTCCATTTTATTAGAGTACAGGTTCTCAATGTAAGTATTGATGATCCTCTGGATTTCTCCTGGATCTCTTGTGACTTCACCTTTTTCATTCCTAATTGCATGGGTATGAGCCTTTTATTTTCTTTATGTTTTGATAAGGTTGGTAAGGGTTTTGGGTTTTATTTATTCTTTCAAAAAACTAACTCTTTGATTTGTTGATTTTTTTTGTATCATTCTCTTAATCTCCATTACATTGATTTCTGCTCTGATCTTTATAATTTCCTCCCTTATATGAGCTTTGAGTTTGTCTTGCTCTTCTTTTTCTAGAAGCTTAAGATTCAGCATTAGGTTGTTTATTTGAGTTCGCTGTTTTTCTAGTGTGAGCATTCACTACTATAAATTTCCCTCATAGAACTCTTTCATTGTGTCCCATAGATTCCTGTATGTTGTATTGGCATTATCATTAAATTGTAAAAACTGTCTAATTTCTTCTTTAATTTCCTTTGTGATCCATTGGTTGTTCAGGAGAGTGTTATTTAATTCCCATGTGTTCGTGAAGTTCTTGTGGTTTATTTTGCTACTGATCTCCAGTTTAATTGCACTATGGTCTGATAATATATCCTGGATAACTTCAACTTCTTTGCATTTACTTAAACATGTTCTTTGAGCTAGTACATGGTCTATTTTGGAGAATGACCCACGTGCACGTGAAAAGAATGTATATTCTGATTTTGTGGGTGGAATACTCTGTAGATATGTATTAAGCCCATTTGTTCAAAAGCTTGGTTGGGTTCTAGCATTTAGTTGTTGATTTTTTTTGTCTAGTTGATCTGTCTATTTGTGACAGTGCAGTCTTGAGGTCCCCTGCTATAAATGTATTAGTGCTTATTTGGTTTTTTCATGTCCCTTAATATTTGTTTTGTATAGTAAGGGAGCATTAGTATTTGGTGCATATATATTTCTGATTGTCATCTCTTCCTCTTGGATTGTTCCCTTTACAAGGATGTAGTGCCCTTCTTTGTCTCTTAATTAGTTTTTTTTTTCATGTCCCTTAATATTTGTTTTGTATAGTAAGGGAGCATTAGTATTTGGTGCATATATATTTCTGATTGTCATCTCTTCCTCTTGGATTGTTCCCTTTACAAGGATGTAGTGCCCTTCTTTGTCTCTCTTAATTAGTTTTGGTTTGAAATTTACTTTGTCTGTCCTGGCCACCATCTGTGCCCTGGCACTGGCCTTTATTTGTGCCACAGTACTATCCCTTAAGACTGCTCCTGCCCTCTGCCTGCTAGTGCTCATTCCACTGTGAGGTGTCATTTCCCGCATCCAGTTAAAGGTGTCTGGACTGCCTGCCGCAAAGATTGGACTTGGAAAATGAGACTGAAGAATCATCATGGTGGACCCAGAAGTTACACGTGATTCACATTGTGGCTTTTTAAAGTCTACCAGTTTTTGTGGCAGCAAAGAGAGCACATTCAGAGCAATGCTGTACAACTGGAAGGTTTCCCCTCACCTCCTGGACTCCTCCAAAGCTTTTCCTTAGGCAGCTGGTGCACAATGGAACATTTCTTCACTCTACACTTTGTACACATGATTGCAACCCTCCATGCTCCAAGAATGTTGATGTGATAACGTGTGTGGGGAATGGAATCGTGGGCCATGTCATTGGTGATAAAGAGATAGGCATAGCAACTTACTTTTTTTCCATATTAAATTGTGCATTTTGGAAGCAACTGTCATAGAACACACAACTTTCAGCTAGGGTGGAGACAGTGGGATTTATGTAAACATTAGGCAAAGCCATGAGATCAAACTATCCCAAGCCTTTTACCAATGAGGTACAATCATCTTGCTTCTAACTAATCCTGATTGTTTTCCTGGGACACTAGCATATGTGACAATGACAACTACTTCACACAAGGATCGATTGTTCCTTCCTAGTCCAGGTGGGGTGGGCCCAAAGACCCAGATTTCCTGTGTGCTCTAGGAAGCTTCAAAATGGAAGGGGAAGGCTTTGTTCGCCTGACTTGGAAAAGTTTTGGGGGCAGTTTTCTTTTTTGATGGCCAAAGCAGAACTGCTGAAGTACTACCTGCTTTTCAGTCAAGACTAAAGTTTGCCTCCCATCAAATACTACATATTTCAAAATACACGTGATCTTCCTTTAACAATGTCAACTTAATTTTGTGCATTTGTGTCAGAATACTTAGTTTACAAGTGTGGGGACTCTAAATGTATAATTTACTTTGATAAGTAAACAATACAATTTTTTTATTGTTTAAAGCTGCATTCAATATAAAAATTACCTCTGGTTACTTCTTATAACTTCCATCTGTGGGCAAAGCTAATAATGATTTTTTAAAAACAGTACCTTGCCTGACCTTAAAGAAATTAATATATTAAAGATATTTGAATCCTTATTTTAATTATACCATTAAAACATTCCACTTACACTTTTAAAAAGAAATTTACTTTGTCTGCAAATAAGATAGCTACCCCTGTCATGTGGAGAACTATTTTCCATCCTTTTACTTTCGATCTGTGAGTTTCTTTTGGAGCTAGATGTGTTTGTTATATACAGCATATTGTTGGATTTTGCTTCTTACTCCATTCTGCCAGTCTATTTCTTTTGATTGGTAAATTGAGGCCATTACTATTGATGGTCATGACTGATATGTACTGCCTTATCATCATCACGATCATGTTATTTTCCTGTTTTTGGCTCTTTTAACTTTTCCCCCTCTCTCTTTAATTTCTTGCTTTACCAGCTGGATTTGTTCTGTTGGGCCTCATGGAGTTGTGATCTTCATTGTCTTTTTTTAGGACATTATTTAGGATTGTTTGGAATGCTGGTATGGTATTTATGGAGTTTCTCAGGTGTTCTTTGTCATGGAAGTATCTTATTTCCCCAACAATTTTGAGAGTATTGCAGGATACATCAGTCTAGGTTGGAGTTTTTTTGGGGGGGTTGAAATACTTCACTCCAGGCTCTCCATTACTTGACGGTTTGGGTTGAAAAATCTGCTGTGATTATGACAGGCTTTCCTTTGCATGTGGTTTGTTTCTTTTGTATACTTGCTTGTAGCATTTTCTTCTGTTGAGTTTCTGGGATCTTGATTATTACATGTCTAGGTGTACATTTTTTGTGATCTTGGCTATTTGGAGCCCTAAAATCCTCACTTATATGTATGTCAAATTCTTTTTCTCTCTTTGGGAAGTTTTCTGTAATTTTTTGTCACTTGTATTTTCTCCTGCTTTTTCATGGACACCTATCAGTCTTATATTATTCTTCTCTTCATCATCTAGGAGCTCTTCAATTGATTTCTCATGTTCCCTTACATTTTTTAAAAAGACCCCTCTTTTCATGTTCACTCACCACCATTCTATTTTCTAACTGTGACATCCTGTCTTCAGATTGGTAGGATCTGTTATGTATACTTTCAATAGAGTTTTTAATCTCCTGGGTATCTGTTTGAATCTGTTTCATGGATTCCATTTCTTCCCTATGTTGGGCATTCATAGCATCTATCATGGTCCTGAGCTCATGTATTTCTTTTTATCTGTTTCTGTTCTGGAGTCTCTAATCATGTCTTTTATTTTGCTCACCATTTCTATAGTTATCTCAGAATTTATTTCTATTTGAATTTTTCTAGAGCCTCATTCATCTGTTGTGTTATTTCCTGTGCTATCAGTTCAGGATGTCAAGGTGGTGGATTATGAGAATTTTCCAGGTCATTTCTATTAGCATTTGCCTTTGATGAACAGGCAGCCTTTGTTTGTGCTTCTAACTGGCTTGAATGTCTTTTAATTTCAATTTTAGTTGTTGGTACTCTCCCTGGTTTAATTTGAGGTTTAATAATTCAATCATCCTACTATAGCTTGTCTTTAGGTTTTGAGTATCTAATGACTCTGAGGCAGTCTCATTTTCATTATACCAGGAAGAACACCTGAATAAATGAAGCAAAACACCTTAGCCCAAATAATATGATAAGCAACACAATGACACTAAGCACAGCTTAAAAAATGAAAATCAGTGGCAATTATTAATCTATCAACTTAAACTGTGTAAATTCAATGAAAATACAAGCTAGAACTCAGAACAATAGCCTTTATGAGCAACTGCGCGGCTATGGTCATAATCGAAGTACTACCCAAGATAGGAAAAGCCTAAACAATCTGCGCCTCTCATAATTACTAGGCCAAAGAAGGAAGAGTGCGGCTCCACAGTTCCCACTCTACAAAGGGCAACACCACTCCCAAGGAACAGAAGGGCTGGGGCGGCAGGAGAGCACATAATCTGGTGGTGATGCTGGCTTGCCAGGAGCGCACGGACACGAGGACCATCACGCAGGGGGCATGGCTGGGCTGGGACGGGTCCCCACCGCCGTCTCTGGCCAGCTAGGGTGTCAGCTGCCTTTTGTGTTGGTGGGGGGCGGGCGCGGGCAGGAAAAAGCGCTGCAGAGACGCGGGCCGGGGACCGAGGCCCGACCAGACGGGGTCGGCGTCCTGGGCAGGGCGCGGAG
>NW_022907880.1:0-1627 GCF_012274545.1 Fukomys damarensis | reverse complement strand
CAGCTGGCCACATTCAGTGGTCACAGGCCTTCCTGTATGAGTTCAGTATGCTCTACTCAAGATAGAAATCATGAATAGGCAAAAGTATGCTGTCCAAAAGAGATTTTATTAGAACCTATGCTACAGCATAAGGTGGTACAGTACATGGACCAGTCCGCTAAGAGTAATGGGAGGTTGCTAATATAGGGAAAAGGAGAGTTCGCTCACTCACTGGCAGACTTCCTATTTGCTCATGGTGGGGAAGGGGCTCCGTACTGACCTGACTGAAAAGAGCTTTGGAGGGGTGTGGCATGCACAGAGGCTGCAGGGAGGAGTCATCCAGGATCTGACTGAGACGGAAGCTTGCTGCATTCAAAGCAAATGACTCCCTGACTGACTGTGGGTCACCTGATGTAGCCAGACTGGCCAGAAGGCATTTGGGGCAGCCTTGAAAGAAAAAATTTAAAAATAGCTCTTGGAGAGTGTCAGGCCCTTCTCCCTGTCTCACTACCTGCTGAAGTTAGTGGCTAACACTTTTAAAAATCAGATATAATATGTTTCTGATAAAACGTGAAAGTGCACTAAACTTAAGTGTACAGCTCAACAATGTTTTTTAATATTTGTTGTAACCACTACCTAGTGCAAAATGTAGACCATTTCTAATACCATAAAAGGTTACCTTCTCTGTCTAAAACCAGTCACCCTGACCAGTAAAGGGAACTGCCATTTTTCCCTTTCTCATCAACTAGTTTTGGAGGGCGCAGCACTGTGTGACTCTTGACTGTGACATTTTGTGCTCCGTGACCCAGCATCCATGGAGGGTCCCCGTGTCTGAAACTTTCTAGACAAAGATGGCCAGGAACACACCCATCATGGGGCCAGCTGCTCTTCTGCCGGGTGCAGTGAGGGAGAGGCTGTGAGGGGGAAGCATCAGGCCATCTCCAGAGGAGAGATTGGAAAGGACTCCTTAGAATCCGGGCTTTTGTTAGATAATTTTGGGGAGAGTTGAAGGAAGCAAGGCTGTGTTTTGGGTTGGATGCTGTCGAGAAGCAGGGGCAGTTTGATGACTGGGTATCACCACGAAGGTTATCGTGAGAGAGGGAGGGCTCGGCCAAGGCTAAAGTTGCCACAGGTAAGAAGCGGCCGTCTCACATTAGCAAGGGTGAGGTAAGGCTGGGCCTTTTTCACAGTTTGGACAGTGCTCATGTCTTGCTGATGGTTGGGTGTATGTGCTGTTTCTCTATGCTCATGGCCATGGAATGGCCATATCGCTGTTGGAGTTTCGTGAAGTTTATGCTCAGCAGGAGCCAACAGGAACATCAGAGCCAGCTGAGTGCTGGACAGGCTTCTGATGCTCAGGGCTACTTTTCTCTTTCTTACCTACCAGCATTCATTGGTGTTTCCTCTAGATGAAGACTCAAGTACATAGAAGTGACTTTCTTGGCCTTCATCAGAGCAGACTGGTGAGGGCTGCCTATTCCCCGCCCCTGCTCTGGGGCCTCCTGGTTGTGCTGGTACCTGGATCCACACTGCAGAGCCACAGAGGGTCATAAAGGCCATTTTACTGACCTCCAGAAGATAGAACAGAAGTGAACAACTGCAATAAAGGTACATCAGACCTCCATAGTTGGTAAGTTGGAGGGATCAC
>NW_022907879.1:0-263 GCF_012274545.1 Fukomys damarensis | reverse complement strand
AGCAGAGGGACAATTGTATCATTGTATTTTTGATATATGCATTGCCTTCATGCCCAGAGAAGCCCAGAGAAGCCAAATGTTTTCCACAGTCGCACTGCACACCAATAGCCATTGAGAACATTATGAGATATATTTTTCTAGACTTTTGCCATGATGTTTCCTCTGTATCTCACTGTCCATTTCTGTCTATCCACCTATCGTCCATCCATACATCCATCTGCAATCTCACTCTTCCCTCTGTCATCTTTGTATATTGTTTTATT
>NW_022907878.1:0-211 GCF_012274545.1 Fukomys damarensis | reverse complement strand
ATTCGCTCATCACTCCAGGTTGGACTCCCTTACTCAACTTGCCCTGTGGCAGGTCTGTTATGCGCCAGCAGAGCAGGCACTGGAGATCACAGTGAGCACAACAGACTAGCTTTGTATGACACTCAACAGCTCCGTAGGGGAGACGGATGCCGGAAATACTGCCCTCGATTAATTGATAAACTGGCATCATAGTAAGCAGAGGCACCCTCAT
>NW_022907877.1:0-392 GCF_012274545.1 Fukomys damarensis | reverse complement strand
CAACACTTTTCTCCTCTCTGTTTCTGGTGTTCAGCCTGTAACGTTGGCAGCGGTGGAACTCTCCAGGACGGCTTCTTGTCTGTGTGTTGTCCTTCATCCGTAGGAAGTGCTCTTCCTCACACCCTCTTGCAGCCCCTGAGCCAGACCTGTGCCTGTGAAGCCCCAACATCTCGGGTAGATTTTTCTCTAGTTTGTGAGACAGAGCTTGCTTTCCTCGCTCCTGCTTCTCAGAGGTGCCCCTTGCTGGTATCCTCTCTTTCCCCTAGCCACCAAGCCGGCCCTGTGGGCTGCCTCCATGGCTTGGTTCCCACTTCCAACTTGCCAGCCCCTTTGCCCCATCAGAGCCTCCCGTTCCCTCCTGCAGGCCCTCTCCAGAGCACAGTGTGCCCAGT
>NW_022907876.1:0-224 GCF_012274545.1 Fukomys damarensis | reverse complement strand
TCAGTTTATTTTTGTATTATCTGGATTCTCTCTGGATTCAAAAGACAAAGTTCCAAGTTGAAAAAAATGGTTCTCTTCAAAATCTCTACGGCTTCATCTAAGCATCCTCAATTCTGCTTGAAGAATCTTTCATGGATCATCCAATTAGCTACTACAGCCACTGCCACAAACTTCTCCTACTATGTATTTCATGATGACCACACATACTTTTAATACATCACTTT
>NW_022907875.1:0-234 GCF_012274545.1 Fukomys damarensis | reverse complement strand
TGGGCAATGGGGCTGCTTCCAAATTTTAGTTATCATAAATTGTACTGCTATAAACATGGGTGCTCATATATCACTGTTATATGATTCTTTTAATTCTTTGGGAAAGATACCAAGCAGAGGGATAGCAGGATCAAATGGGACCTCATATCCTAGTTTTTAAAGCTATCTGCATACTGATTTCCATACTAGTTTCACCAGCCTACACTCCCACCAGCAGTGGAGCAGGGTTAGTCT
>NW_022907874.1:0-995 GCF_012274545.1 Fukomys damarensis | reverse complement strand
CGAATAGTGTCCTGAGAGTACGTGGACAAGGATAATGCAGGAAGAAGAAACTGCACTTTTAGAAAAGTGTATTTGTTTGAAACTGTTTGGTGTATGAAATGTTAGGATGTTTTCTTTTCAACTGTTTTAGTGATTTTGAGAGTTTTTTATATATAGGAAATTTGACTCATATAAATTTATAACTATTAGATTGTGAGTGCTTGTAGGTCAATGAGGTGCTGTTTCAGATAATGCTTTTACTTATAATGGGATCATGTAGATATTATGTCTTCATTATCGACACATATCCACAGTACAAACAAAGCTCATACATTCATATGGCTGGAGGACAGAAATGTCAGAGGAAAACAACTAAATCACTGTACTGGTTTGGCTTTTCTAAGAAACCAGTTTTCCTTCATGGATCAATCTCCCTTACAAATTATGAAATTCTCAATAAAAAATTCTTTTTTGGTTGCTTTTAGATTAGCTTTACAAATTTCTCAACAATAATTCTATGCCTGTTCTAAAAATTTAGCATAATGTCACCTTAGAATATAAGATTGAGATAAAAATAAACCACCCTAAAGAATTGGCACAACTGAAGCAATAGAATATAAGGATATTTTTTTTGTTCTGTCAACTTCTAAGTTTGGAAATCATATGATTTTATCTTTCATTGGTAACATGTACCAATTTCAGATTCTTCCACCAGCAATTCCAAGGGTAGATAATTTTGCTGTGGAGAAATGGCTCGTATGGCAGGCTTAATGATCGGTATGTAGTAGTGGATTTTAGTGGTATGATTTGTGATACACTTTTCCTAGGTACTAATACGAACATTGGATCTATTCATGGCATAGGAGAATTTCAACAACCCAAATAATGTGACTTCCTCTGCATTGAAAGTTCAAAAACTTCTTGAAGGCTGCCAGATTGGATCATGTTCCAGTTCTTCTTCAAATGCACAGATGTGACAAATTATACTTTGTCATTCTATGTTAAACTCTAACTCC
>NW_022907873.1:0-207 GCF_012274545.1 Fukomys damarensis | reverse complement strand
TTTTACTGTTTCAGAATGTTTCCATTATTTTATATCTTTATTAAGAGAGAAAACAATAATGATGATAGCTACAATTTACTGACTTTATAACAAGTAAGCTGAGTTAAAGCAAATGTGTCACATGTATAACCCTATTCACAGTGATCCCTAAAGACAGGATGGTATCAGCTTATTTTATTATGTCCCTAGGAATCAGCACTAAGGTTG
>NW_022907872.1:0-366 GCF_012274545.1 Fukomys damarensis | reverse complement strand
CCTCCAACACCTCATGTGCTCATAGGTAGGGATTTTTGGAGTTGGGTTGATCTAGGGAATGTGGTGGTGGTTTTAAGGGTGTGTAGTACTAAATCAGTCTACTGACTGGTTTAGCATAGTTCTGAGCGTGGAAAATGGGAAGGTCCACCCTGGGTGTGAGTAGCACTGCCTGAAAGGCTTGTGGCCTGAATGGGATAAAAGAGAAAGAGAGGCTTGTTTGCTGCTGCTTCTTTTGCTGCTACTGGTTGCTTCTTTGTTGTCGCTTTCTTGCTCTGCCATGAAAGGTTTCTCCTCTGTGAAGCGCCTCTCTCTGCCACGCCACCCTGCCTTGGAGCCAGCCAACTATGGACTGAAACCTCTACAAAA
>NW_022907871.1:0-231 GCF_012274545.1 Fukomys damarensis | reverse complement strand
ATTAAAAAGGAAAAATAAATCAAACCTAAAATACAATTGTAGAAACCAAGATAAGGTCCTGAATTTCAATTTTAAAACACAACAAAGTGAACAAGACTTTACCAGTGGATGAGCTAATATTTCTCTACTTAAATATGCAGACGTGATATAGATGGCTCTGCTCACCAGCCCATTTCCTTCTTCCTGAACACAAACCTGGACTATATTTCCCAGCTTCCTTTGTGCTTGGGT
>NW_022907870.1:0-821 GCF_012274545.1 Fukomys damarensis | reverse complement strand
TTTCAATGACTTTCCAAAGCAGATGTTCCTGACATGACTGTCTTTTCTTCAATGTGGTATTTTAGGGACTACACATAATCCACCTAGTGGCTGTGCTATGCCTTAATACCTTGGAATCATTGTAATCCATCAGACGGAAGGGTAAAAACAGCCTATGGGAGGTGGAGCTATTTCCTAATACTCCTGACTGAAAATTACATGCATAAAGTCAGCTTACACTGCCCTAATATCCGTGTGGCCACACCAGAATATAAAGGGGAAAAGAACACGCCATTGCAACAAGTACCTAAACAAAGAAGAAAGCAACAGGTTCTGGGGAAAATATCACTTCAAGGATTCAAGCAAGTGACTGCGCATGGGCAATAAACAAGATGGTAGGGTATTCTGAACGTGTTTTAATGTGAAGCTTTAAAGAGTTGTCCACTGGAGATTTCCCATAGCACTTTGATTTATAGATCTGATGCTTGGAGGAAAAGTTTGGCTTGCTTTGTAAGGATGGGGGGGATTTATAGGTAAAGCTGACTGTTTGTTGTAGAGCTTATTTAATCAATAAAACATGTTGCTAGAAATAAAATGATGGATGAAACTAATTCATTCTTTTCTCTTTAGGAGTGAGCAGAGTATACCTGATAAAATGAAGGAATGTTGCCAATCTAACAAGGCTCAGGGAAGATGCAGATGTTCTAGTGTCCCACGGCTCTTTTAATCAATGCAGGAGAAAATAAATGTGGCTACTGAGTATTTGAAATGTGGTTGGTGAAACTGAACAACCAAATCTTTAACATTTTAGAAATTTAATTAATCAGTTGGAACTCCTTATG
>NW_022907869.1:0-829 GCF_012274545.1 Fukomys damarensis | reverse complement strand
CTGTGGTCATGGTTACCAGATTGGGGTGGATTGAGGGAAATGGGATAGCTGCACACAGCGTAGTGCCTCAGTGACATGCCCATCCATTCAGGACAATCTCCTGGCTTCTGCTTAGAGAAACAAGTGAGAGGAGGCTTGTTGGACACTGAGGAATTTTGTCTCTAGTTCCTGGTGTTGCTGGGTGGAGGGCATCTGCCATTCTAAACCACAACTCTCAACTCAGGAGTCACCAAGCAGGTGAGTGGACACTCTGTATTTCACCTTTTTATATAATTTTAAGAGAGACTGAGCCATTGGAGCAGCCAATGTGCCTTTGTCATTGGTTTTCATGTACGTCACAGTGTTACCGATGTATTTCACAGGATTCTAGGACCGACATCACAATCCATCTTCAGACTTTCTTATTATCTTTCCCCTTGGGAAGCTCTGTGGCCTGAAGCAGTCTTCTATGTCTCCTCAATGGCACTGGGACCGCTTTTTCCCCATCAGTTTCTGGTGGTTACACAGCAAAGATGGTGTGAATGGCATCTCATGGGACTGGTCCGGTTCTGCCTGGGTTGTCCTTCACTCTAGAAAAAGTGCTCTGCCTCAGGCCCTCTTGCAGACCTCTACACAGTCCTGTTTTTGGAAAAGTCCAATATCTTGGGTAGACTTTTCTATACTTTCGGAAGCAGTGCTCCTTTTCTCCTCTCCTGCCTCCCAGAGATGCTCCTTCCTTCTTTCCTACTATTTCCCTGCCCACCAAGCTCACACTGCTAGCTCCCCTCATTCCTTGTATCTCTTTTCCAAATTCCCAGTCTGTTTGCTATGTGGCAGCACTGTGTGAACC
>NW_022907868.1:0-209 GCF_012274545.1 Fukomys damarensis | reverse complement strand
TACATTAAAATTTTTCTTACAGTAAAAGACAGATTGCCATTAATGTCCCTCAAAATATTCCCTCTAGGGACTAGGGCATGGCTCAGTAACAGAGCATTTGACTACCATGTGGGAGACTCTGAGTTCATTCCCTAGCATTGCAAAAGCAGAATATTCCTCCTTGCTTCAAACACACTTTTCCCATTGTTCTTGTCACTTTTTTTGTTTGT
>NW_022907867.1:0-270 GCF_012274545.1 Fukomys damarensis | reverse complement strand
GCATTTGAGCTGGTTCCTAGATTCGGCTATTACACACTGTGCCGCTATAAATGTGACTGTGTATATATCGCTGTGGGAGGATGCTTTTAATTTTTGCAGAAGATACCAAGAAGTGTAGCTGGGTCAAATGGACCCTCAAATTGGCCACAGTTTTCTTATGTGTGAGCCTAACGTGGGACACAATCTTTGCTCAGCATAGTGGAAGAGAGGCAACTTTTTACCACAGACTTGAATACCCATATCTCATCCCTGTGAGGCAGATATTATGAC
>NW_022907866.1:0-217 GCF_012274545.1 Fukomys damarensis | reverse complement strand
CGACTTCAAGCCCCAGTACCAAAAAAAAAAAAAGAAAAAAGAAAGAAAAGCACAACTAGCATACGACCTAGCAATTCTACATCTGAGCATTTAGCTAAAAGAAATAAAAACTGAAGCCCAAAGAGATATTCACACGCCTGTGTCCAAAGCTGCATTGTTCACAATACCCAAGAAACAGAAAGAATCCAAATGTCCATTAACAGATAAAAAGATAAAG
>NW_022907865.1:0-512 GCF_012274545.1 Fukomys damarensis | reverse complement strand
TCTCGAACTCACAGCGATCCTCCTGCCTCAGCTTTCTGGGTGCTGGGATTACAGGCATGCGCCACCATGCCCAGCTATGCTTAATTAAAAAAAAATTAATCACAGAAGACACATGAGATGAATCCCCCCAGAATTCGCCCCTCACTTAGGACACATGGATTCCGCCATTCTTGCCACCTCTACGGCAGCTCTGGAGCCCTCTTTCCTGAGCGCCTTTAGTTGCGCTATTTATGGCTTCCTCAGTGTCCCAGATCAGTTCAAAATGTTGACCTTTCATGGTTATTTTGACTTTGGGGAGGAGCCAGAAGTTGCACCCCGCCAGATCCAATGAATAAGGTGTGATGGGGGTCAGGGCCCCGCTAGGCAGCCCAGGCTGGCCTCAGACTGTGGCGATGTTCCTGGCTCAGCTTTCCAAGCGCTGGCGTTTGAGGTGTGCACCACCGCGCACCGCTGGGGTGACGTTTGCGAGCCTGCCCTTCCTTTGGCTAAGTACTCTGCAGCAGCCCTCTCCA
>NW_022907864.1:0-343 GCF_012274545.1 Fukomys damarensis | reverse complement strand
ATCTGAGTTAGGGCAGGAGCAGGAACAGAAAGTGAGATGAGGGATAATATGGTTAAGTAAGAGGCTGAATTGGAGAAAGAGGACAGAAAGAAGAAAGAAATTGCAGAATGGAATGAGGAAAAGAAAAAAAAAGAATTTGACGTGTCTCTTTCAGACACTGTCTCTGCTATCACAATATACCACGTGAACCAAGTCCTTTGATCTCATCTAGCCAATGGCTGATCTCAGCAACTCAGACTGACCTCAGGCCACAAAGCCTAAATTGAGTTTCCCAACCTGAAGGGTTGAACTCCACACATTTCTATTACAGGATTTCCCCACACTTTCTTTAAAGATGTTTCAA
>NW_022907863.1:0-240 GCF_012274545.1 Fukomys damarensis | reverse complement strand
TCCAAGAGGCTGAGCTAGGAGAACCACAAGTTCCAGCCGGCCTGGGCAACTTTAGGGACTTAGAGAGATGCTGTGCCAAAAGTAAATAAACAAAAAAGTAAGGGCTGAGGATAAAGCTCATTGCAAAGATCCCGTGCTTACTCCCCAGTGTGAAAAGCAAAACAAAACAAGACAAAACGTTCCCTTTCATCATTAGCATGTACATGGGAAAAGGACCATACAAGGGTAAAGCTCACCTTG
>NW_022907862.1:0-560 GCF_012274545.1 Fukomys damarensis | reverse complement strand
ATATATATATCACATTTTCTGTATCTGTCTGTTGATGGGCATTTAAGCTGTTTTGGGAATTTAGCTATTGTGGATTGCACATGGTAAATGGGTATGCATATCTCAGTGTGTTTAATTTTTTTTCTCCAGCTGGGAATGAGTTAACCTTATAGGTATATATTTGACTCAACTTTTAGACAGCCTTATTGGGAAGTTACTTTTTACATACCATAAAATTCACTTATTGTCGGAGGTGAAATATTACGATGGTCTAAGAGTTAGCCCTTTGCATATAAGAAGTATTCCAAATGTGTAACTCCTCTGTAATCACCACTACCTATTTCATTCCCTCATGTATGGGTAAAATTTAATGATTTTTAGTATACTCACACAATTATGTGACTATTGGTACAATCCCATTTTAAAACATTCCTAGCACCATAAAAAAGATCTTTTGTGCCCATTTTTGAGATACTCCTTGTTTCCTCTTCTAGCCTCAGTTACCCAGTAATCACTTTCTATCACCATGTATTTGTTAAAACCATTTGTATTTGTAGGTGTGTGTGTGTGTGTGTGTGTGT
>NW_022907861.1:0-980 GCF_012274545.1 Fukomys damarensis | reverse complement strand
TGATACATCGTAGAGAGTTAGTACATGTACATAACCCATCTTAATTCTTTTTTCATTTCCTTCCCCTCTCCTCCTTCCGTTTCCTCCATTTGATCATACCTAAAGGCGCCTCATGAGAGAGGACTGCCATAATTGCTACTGAAAGTGGGAGAATGATGGAAGAAGTGTGCTTAAGGGGGCTTAATGTAATGTGTGTTCTACTGTAATAACATCTTATTTAAATATTCAAAGTAAATTTCAATAACACTATATATGTGTATATGCATGATAAGTGCATATACACCATATAAGTGTATATATACAAGTGTGTATATATATATGTTTTTGTCCACAGTTCCTGACATACTTTGCCCGATAGTAGGTCATAAGACCCTAATATCAGAGGGTTCTTCTCTCATATTCTAGAAGGAAGAATACTGCACAGACAGATCAAGAGGAGTTTGAACAAATAGGCTTTGTTGAGTTTCTCTACCCAGACTATTAGCAATGACGCCTATGTAATGAAGTCTCCATAGAAACACCAAAAATTAGGGTTCAAAAACTCCAGAGATCTGAACATACAAAGGTTCCTAGAGGGTGGTGCTCCTGGGAGCATGAAATGTCTGACTTTTCTTTACCACATCCTATGCATCTCTTTATCTGGATTCTTTAAAATATGCTTTATAAACAGCTAGTGAAGAAGGCAAGCATTTCCCTGAGTTCTTTGAGCTGTTCCAGCACATTAACAGAACCTGAGGAAGGGGTTGTGGGGTAAAGCTGGTAGGTCAAAAGCACAGGTAAAACAACCTTGGCTTGTGATTGCTATCAGAAGTTGGGGGGCAGTCGTGGAGAGTGAGCCCTCAATTTGTGATATCTGGTACTTTCCAGGTAGGTTAGAGGACACTCAGCTGTTATCCACTGCATAACACCAGAATTGTGAATGTATAGCAGGAGCATCTCTCTCTCTCTCTCTCTCTCTCTCTCTCTCTCTCTCTCTCTCA
>NW_022907860.1:0-237 GCF_012274545.1 Fukomys damarensis | reverse complement strand
TGGTCACCACGATCAGCATGTTGCCCCCCATAGTTGTGATGTAGACCAACAAAAACACCACAAATACCATTTTCTGAACTGTTGGAGTCTGTGAAAGTCCCAGAAGGACAAACTCAGTTACAAAGCTCTCCTTTTGCATGATTTCCAAAGAAAGGGTGAAAGAAATCAAGGAACAACATGTAAATCTGAAATTATGATAAAAATTACTGCAAACAAATGTATAGTTGTATAGTCACC
>NW_022907859.1:0-250 GCF_012274545.1 Fukomys damarensis | reverse complement strand
ATTCCTGGACTTCCCATGGACATCAAAATCTGGGGACGCTCGAGTGCCTTATGTAAAATGATCTAGTACTTGTATATAAACTGTCTACCTCCTTCCAAACACTTAAAGTCATTTCTATGTCCATGACTTAAAATGCCTAACACAATGTAAATGCTGCATAAATAGCTGTTTTACTATCTTGTTTAGGGAATAATGAAAAGAAAAAAAAGCCTATACATGTTGGTACAAACTTGTTTTCCACAAATATTTT
>NW_022907858.1:0-203 GCF_012274545.1 Fukomys damarensis | reverse complement strand
CCAAATACAGATGAATTTATTGTACTTAATATGATTTCTCTGGGCAACTGGCTTTTGCAATCTTCAAGAATTTAAAAGAATTTTCTCCCCCTTCATTTTCCCATCACCTTAAACCTGATCCAATTTCATTGGACATTCAGCATCCTTCCAATAATTTTGCTAGGTTTCAAGCATCAAAGAAATTACACCTTTCTAATCTCACC
>NW_022907857.1:0-790 GCF_012274545.1 Fukomys damarensis | reverse complement strand
CCAGCAGAAGGCATTGATCCCACTGCAATATCCCATGCAAGTCCATGAGGTCTGTGACATAAGACTGGAGGATCTTCACCAGAGAGCCCAAGGGCTAGAGCCGTAGGATAGAAAATCTGCATAGGCAGGCCAGAAGGCCAGTGCTGGAAACCTATGTCTGTGCAAAAATCCAGGAGATGATGCTCCACATGATGGTATAGACTGATGCTCAGCAGAAGTGAATAGCCAAAGCTTCTCCAAAAGAAAGCAGCTGGATCCTTCAGTGCAGAGGAGCAGAGGATCCCCAAGGAGCTTGAGCTGTCCTGTAGCTCTGCCCCTTCAGATCAGAGGAACCTCCAGCTGCCATAACACCCCCCCACAGCCTTTGGCAGCTGGGTCATTACAGAACTGCAGAGGGGAAATAGGTCAGAAAAGCCAATGTTCTGAGCTCCAGAACATAGAGCAGAAGTGAACAAGAGAAAGAGGGCTTCTCTAAGGCTCCTACATAAAAACCAAGGCCCACTGGAAAAGTGAAGAAAATCTCTGTAACAAAGGCACACCAGACCACTGTAGTGGGGAAGTTGGAGTTATCAACACCTCCCATCAGATCCTGGACTATTTTCAGGGGAAGGACAGCTGGAACCTTCAGTAGAATCTTGTGGGGTTCAGCCCAGCAGGAGGTCAGAGAGCTCAACTTGGGCCTTGCAATGGAAATTAGCCTGACTCTCATGGGATAGCTACTGGCTTTCTGAGACTAATTAATTTAGATCTGCACACTCCTGCCCACACTTTCTACTGTGACCAGAGAGAG
>NW_022907856.1:0-300 GCF_012274545.1 Fukomys damarensis | reverse complement strand
AAATGGCTCAAGGGGAAGTGGGAGGGGAGGGGAGAGGAAATAAGGGGGATCAAGGGAGGGCAGGGGAATGGGGAAAAAACAAGAACCAAGATACATCATGTAAAGGTACAAGATCCCCATGATAAATGTAACTGTATTGTTTCTTTTAAATATCAATTAAGTATCAATAAACTTAATGGGGAAAATTATTAAACTCTTGTTTCTTCTAACAGTTATATGATCATAGCAGATAGATAGATAGACAGATAGATAGATAGCATCTTCTGCCATCCAAATACCCATTATTCTTAGCAAATATTC
>NW_022907855.1:0-219 GCF_012274545.1 Fukomys damarensis | reverse complement strand
CTGTGCCTGCCAGTGCCTGAATTCCTCCCTGAGAATAAAGGAGATATTTCAAGAAGCACATGGGTCCTTGCAAGCTCACAGCTCTTCGTGAAGCCAGGAACACCTTGATGATCCTACACAATACTTCACCTGTGAGCCTAAGTCCTAGAGACTACTGGACTCTGAGAGGAGAGAGAAGAGAGAGGGGAAGAAGGGACACGGAGCGGGAGGGACAGAGAA
>NW_022907854.1:0-276 GCF_012274545.1 Fukomys damarensis | reverse complement strand
TAGGCTTCCTTGAAGGCACAATGCCACAGAACATATTGAAAGTTACAAAGTGGGATGTGCATGTTAATCTGAAAGCACGTATAAGAATTCTGACTTTTACCATAGAGAATGAGTTCCAAATTACAGTTGAGATTTGGGAAATTGAAAGATAATAGTATTTGGCCTACTAAAAAAAAGTGGCCTGCTAAAGTCACTGGGTCACAAAATACTTCCCATGATCTGACATACACGTATAATTTTTCTGCCATCTTCAGTATTCCAATTACATTATGTGAA
>NW_022907853.1:0-437 GCF_012274545.1 Fukomys damarensis | reverse complement strand
CTTTAAACCGCAGAAGCCCTCTGCAAAGTGCATTTGTGTTCTAACGTCAAACTGATCCTATCCACAAGTATACACAGTTCTGGAGGCTTGTGTGCATTCAGAGATCCTAGGCACTCTCTTAGGCCTGAAGGGCTTCACTGGTAAAAGTACCTCACAACAGTGTTTCAATCTCTGCCAGGCAGAGACATATCAACAAAAAAGAATACAGTTGTGCTAAACATAAGAGGTGGACTTCACTGGTAAACTCACAGAGTTGCAGCACCTTTCTCTGTGGAGTACTTCACATTCATGAAACTGACCGCTTTCCCTTTAAATGGCTAAGCGGCGAGGGAAGCTGTTTCCTGGGGTAAACTGCACTTTAAGCAGCAGAAGCCCTCTGCAGAGAGAGTTTGTGTTCTAACGTCAAACTGAACCTATCCCCAAGTATACAGAGTTCT
>NW_022907852.1:0-478 GCF_012274545.1 Fukomys damarensis | reverse complement strand
AGTTGACGCACGGCGGCGGCAGCTGTATCAGACTTTAATTTCTGGAAAGATACAAGGAAACAAGAGCATTTTTACACTTACATACAGGACAATCAATATCGAGAGAGCTGTCCCGATCGCTCTTTGATGTAACCACAGACAATGCTTAGCTGGAAGTTAGAAAACTTTACTGAATCACAAGAGATGGTCTGAGTCTAGGTCACACGGCCGAGGCTATGACAAAGGGAGCAGACAGTCAACAGAAACGAAAAGGACCATCTCACAAAGAAACAATGACTCACACTTACCTCCCCAACAACTACTGTTTTCCCCTTACGGCTCCCAGAGCTGGGATAAATTCATCAAATTCCTACCAATATGCTCTAAGGACATAGTCGAAATCATGTTTCTCTTCTCAAAAATGGCAAGTGATTCACACCTTCCCTGGGATAACAGCAGCCTCCTCCATTTAACTTCCCTCTCTCACGGCAAAATCTCT
>NW_022907851.1:0-217 GCF_012274545.1 Fukomys damarensis | reverse complement strand
GTCACCCCTCTGTTTCCTAGACCTCTGAACTTGCATTTCCACTGAGGAAGAGCACCCTGCTTCCTAAGGTAGGGCTTTCCATTTGGTTAACATTATTGGAATGATCTTCCTTTTGTGCAGCAGTAATGGGTTCCCTAAAGCAACTAGCCTTCAGGCATTTGTCTCTGTCACCCAGTTAACTATCACATCCCATCTTTTTTTTTCCTTCAGTATCAGG
>NW_022907850.1:0-225 GCF_012274545.1 Fukomys damarensis | reverse complement strand
ACACATTCAGGAACCCATAAATTGCATAGTCTGATTGGGGAGAGGTCAGGCTACCCAGTAATAAAAATTAAATTGGGAAAGCCTCCTCGGAGCATATTGTTGATGCAAAATCTTTAAATACAAAGACAAATGGGTTATTTTAGTGTTCTTCAAATTAGAATTCTAAAATGTTTGACAATATTGTAAGAAGTTTGGTGGAGATAATTTGCTATATTATGGAAGAGT
>NW_022907849.1:0-344 GCF_012274545.1 Fukomys damarensis | reverse complement strand
AAGAATCTCTTAAATAGTACTCAACTTTGCTTACTTTACCTAATGGAAAAGTTGATTTACACTAGGATACAGGAAACATCTGTATTTAATTTTCATTTTGGTTCTTTAGTTCCCCTTATTTATCATTCTAGTCACAATCATCATGATCAAGGCATTTAATTATGCACAAAGTTTAAAGATGATCACTTGTGTATTTCTTTACTATATGAAATCTATGGATTAAGAATGACAATAATTTTCCAAAAAGCATATGTAATGAAATACATTTATTTCTACTATTTGCCATTTCCAAATATGACTTAATATGATTAGATGTACAATTTATGATAAAAATATTAAATTTA
>NW_022907848.1:0-240 GCF_012274545.1 Fukomys damarensis | reverse complement strand
TATTGGCACATTTTAGGTATACAATATAATGACATTCATAATTAGAAATTTGTACCTTTACATAATACATCTTGGCTCTTATTTTTAACCCCATTCCCCTGCCCTCCCTTCAACCCCTCCACACCTCCCTATTTACAAAGACTTTGTTTCTACTTTTTCATTTTCTCATATTAATTTCCCTTTCTTTCCTTACCCCTCCCCTCCCACTTCCCTTTCCCCTTTGCACCTTTTCTTCCTATA
>NW_022907847.1:0-588 GCF_012274545.1 Fukomys damarensis | reverse complement strand
ACAAGGTGCCTGCCATCCCAGAATGAACATCCTTGGTGGGAGTCATGGGAGGTGTGGAGATGCCACCTGGCCACTTGGCCACTGAGGGCTTTCATGAGGGTGAGTCCGTCAGATGAGCCATGTTCCCTGAGAACATCAACAACACCACTAAGGCCCACCCATCCAAGGATGGCAGAAGGGAGAATCATACTGTGGAGAGATCTTAAAGGAACAGCTCCTGAGGCCAAAGCAATGGTTATGAGGCAAAGCCTCCTACCAACCCCTGATAACCTATTGGTAACATTAATGGTTTGGTTGGTGGCTTCTGTATGTATAATGCCAGCATCCGGATGAGAAGATTGGACATATGTGCCCAATCCACCCATTACTTAGAACTATCATTTGAGCAGATGCATCCCTAGAGATTTACCACAAACCTGACATTAACAGCCCTAAAATAGATGTCCTTCCTGGCCTGGTTGTCCATATAGAAATGCAAGAAAGTACACTTATTAATTATACCTCTCATTTTGTTCTCCCTCCACTATATCTGAAAAAATGTTCCACATCACTGGTCATTCGAGAGATGCAGATGAAAACAACACTGAG
>NW_022907846.1:0-346 GCF_012274545.1 Fukomys damarensis | reverse complement strand
CGAATCTGTAACTTTTGGGTAAATATTTTTCAAGGATATAGCTGATATCCCAAATATGAAAAATTGATTGAGGGAGGATCCAAGGGGTTGGATCCTGAAATGCCCCAAAAGTTTGATACGGGGCCTGAGGCTGGCCCCTCCACCCATTTTCCAACTGGATAGGATTTCCCATAACATCTCTTTTAGATCTACATTCATTGGCCCAATGATTTCCTCTTTTACATCTAGGACATAAACCAGGTTCTTTAGGTTTTGAAAAAGGGCTATTTTCTTTATGTTGTGAGCAGTCTCGTATTAAATGTCCTGCCTGACCACAGCCAAAGCAATTTCCATTATTCCCCTTTTT
>NW_022907845.1:0-1153 GCF_012274545.1 Fukomys damarensis | reverse complement strand
CCAAAAGGTGTCACACACTTATGTACTCAATCAGGTAAAGTTTACAAATTAAATTACAGTTTATTCTCCACTTATTATATTGACAATAATCTATTCAATATCAACCGTGTACATTCTAAATAATTCTCAAGGAATAAATTCATCAAGGGTCTCAGTTGCCTGAATACAATTAGATTGCGTTATTAGGATGAAAGTTACACAGCCCATTGCCTCAGTGGCTTATTGCCAATTTATAATTAATTATAGGCTTCTTTGTTCTTCTTTGTATTCTAGTGTGTAGAAAGTTTGCAAGTTACTTTTCCTGCCTTTACAATAAGAAAAAGAGTGAGCAAATTAAAAGCAATGGCTTTTCTTAGAGATTGCAGATTTCAAAGAAAATATATACTGAACAAAGTTTCATAGGCAAAAATGAACTGATTAAAGACTGTAGAAGAGCAGTAGGAGAAAGGATACAGTCAAACCTACTGAATTAAAATGCCAAAGTATTAAGTTTTACAGTAAGATAACTGAAGCAGTATTGCAGGACATTTACTAACATTGATGAATGAAACATGTTTAATGTTGTACAAGTTTTTCTGTGTGCCTAAGCCATCTAAATTCACCCTTTGGCAACCAGTGAAACTAGGTTACTATCTTCCATGGAGACCAAAGAGAGGGACACTTTCCATTTGTTGTATCTTTTGCAAAATAATGTTTCTAGGTAAAGATGTTTTGGGTTGGAAAACTGACAAGAATCCTTAGAAAAGCAACACAACTGTAAGTAATCTAAAATAAATCATGTAAAGAAAAGGAGTTCTGGGACCTATAGTCAATCATAAAGAGGTCTAAAATGTAGTCAGGCTAACAGGTATATTACAGGCATCTTTGTTACACCATAAAACATCACTGAAAATACTAAAGACCATTGGGCATATACATTTAAGGTAATTGTATCAGTCAGTGCTTACTGGAGAAACAAATTTAATGTAGGATATATAAATATATAAGGATTTACAAGTTAGGCATAGAATGGCTGCCCACAGAGTCAAAAATAGAAGAATGCAAAGGTTGTCTGCATGCTGGAAATTCAAAGGATCCAGTCAAAGGTCCAAGCACTGGAGATCACTATAGAGTCCATATTAAGAGTCTGAAGGATTGGCACTCAGAGCCAGAA
>NW_022907844.1:0-206 GCF_012274545.1 Fukomys damarensis | reverse complement strand
TTTCACTATGTAGTTGAGACTGACCTGGAACTCACTATGTAGTTCAGGCTGGTCTAGAACTCATAGCGATCCTCCTGCCTCAGCCTCCCCAGTGCTGGGATTACAGCTGTGCGCCACCATGCCCAGCTTGCTCAAGTTTAGAGTTTGAAGAATGTGCTGACAAACTGCTGAAAATGGAATTTCCTGAAAGTCAAAGAAAAGAACTC
>NW_022907843.1:0-213 GCF_012274545.1 Fukomys damarensis | reverse complement strand
GAATAAGCTTCTCTTCTGCACCAGGGCATTTAAGGATATACATGTGGTTTTTTGTTTTTTTTTTTTAGGCCACCAAGAATACTAATAAAGACTGACCCATTGATGAAAGGTTTCTATCATGGCCCAAGTGGAGTTAAGTGCATACAAGCCCTCACAGTGAATAAGAGGGATGAATAGCTGACAGCATAGTGGAAGCAAAAATCTTGGTCTATT
>NW_022907842.1:0-268 GCF_012274545.1 Fukomys damarensis | reverse complement strand
AAAACCCAAATGGTTTCCTAAGTGTTCTAGGCAATTTGGGACCCTTGAAGCATCCATAATAATGCGTAGTGCTGAGCAGTATCTCATAGTGTACCAGCTATCTATTCCTAGATTTGAAAATTTGGAAAAAATGTGTAACATTTTCTTCAATATACTACGATAATTGTGCAAAATATCCCTGCTGCTTCCCAGTGCTATGCATACAAGTCTCTTCCAGTGGGCAGAGTATGTTCGGCACAATGACTGTGGGATTGAATTTGTAATTTGC
>NW_022907841.1:0-223 GCF_012274545.1 Fukomys damarensis | reverse complement strand
GCCATGGACTGAAACCTCTGCATCTGTGATCCAAAATAAGCCTTCCTTGCCTTAAATTGTATTCAATATTTAGTCCTTTCAGTGGAAAGCAGATGACTATACTATCCTAATAAAATATTACTTACTGAGTGCCAGTTATGGCGTACCTCACTGCACAGTGTACTTTATGAAAGTTGGCACAAGTGACCCTAAAATATGGTATCTTGGCCTAGGGACTATTTTA
>NW_022907840.1:0-587 GCF_012274545.1 Fukomys damarensis | reverse complement strand
GGGCTTCTGGCTTACTATCCAGAATCAATTCACACTTTTCTAGTTACCTCTGGCAGGTTAATGTTTCTAAGCAACAGATTTAGGCACATTTACCATCTCGCATGACCACATTACTACTCCTGGCATTTAAGAACCTCTGTAGGGTCCTTTGCATACTGCCCTGGTCCGGCTGTCACAGTCCCCTGTGTCAGTCCCCATGGCCAACTGCAGACTGGAAATGTTAAATGAGAAAATTCCAAAGAATTTGTAAGTAATTTTTGTTATAATATTTTCTATAATTGCTCCATTTTATTATTTGTTATTGTTGTTAATCTCTGTGCCCAATTTATAAATTAAGCTTTTTCAGAGATAAGCATGTATAGGAAAACCATAGCATATACAGGGTTTGACATTTTATGCCACATCAGTCATCCCCTGGGGGTCTTGGAACATCTCCCCTGTGGAGAAGCAGGCACTACCATCTGTGCCAAATTGTTTCCTGTAGTTGAATTAGGTTGGGCATCTCCCCAAGCAGGTATCACACGGTCCTATGCCCACACCTGCTGCCGCGTCTGCATGCCCCGTGGAGCTCATAGTTTCTGTCAGGC
>NW_022907839.1:0-782 GCF_012274545.1 Fukomys damarensis | reverse complement strand
AATTGACTGCTTTCGGGTTAAACGGCTAAGCGGCGACAGAAGCTGTTTCCCATGGAAAACTGCGCTTTAAACAGCAGAAGCCATCTGCAAAGTGTGTTTGTGTTCTAATGTCAAACTGAATTTATCCGCAAGTATACAGAGTTCTGGAGGCTTGTGTGCACTCACAGATGCTAGGCACTCTCTTAGGCCTGAAGGGCTTCTTGGCTAAAAGTGCCTCACAACAGTGTTTCAATCTCTGCCAGGCAGAGACCTACAAACAAAAAGGAATACAGTTGTATTCCACATAAGATGTTGACTTCACTGGTAAACTCACAGAGTTGCAGCACCTTTCTCTGTGGAGTACTTCACATTCATGAAACTGACTGCTTTCGCTATAAATGGCTAAGCCGCGACAGAAGCTGTTTCCCGGGCAATACTGCCCTTTAAACCGCAGAAGCCCGCTGCAAAGTGCGTTTGTCTTCCAACGTCAAACTGAACCTATCCCCAAGCATACACAGTTCTGGAGGCTTATGTGCACTCAGAGCTGCTAGACACACTCTTAGGCCTGAAGGGTTTCTCTGCTAAAAGTGCCTCACAACAGTGTTTCAATCTCTGCCAGGCAGAGACCTACAAACAAGAAGGAATACAGTTGGATTCCACATAGGAGGTGGACTTCACTGGTAAGCTCACAGAGTTGAAGCACCTTTCTCTGTGCAGTACTTCACATTCATGAAACAGATCGCTTTCGCTTTAAATGGTTAAGCGGCGAGAGAAGCTGTTTCCCGGGGAAAACTGCACTTTAA
>NW_022907838.1:0-426 GCF_012274545.1 Fukomys damarensis | reverse complement strand
TTTTTTTCATTGAGTTTATTGGTACTTTTAAAGTGTACAGCACAGTTATGTTCATCATTGGGCTCTTGTACCTTTACATGACAGATCTTAGTTCTCCTTTTTCTCCATAACCCTGGCCTCCCTTCATGCCTCACCTCCCCTATTTACAAAGACTTTGTTTCCATTTTTTCCTTTTCTCCTATCTTTACTTTTCCATTATTTCCTTTCCCCTACCCTTCCAACTTCCCCTACAGCTTTAGCCCTTTTCTTCCCTATTCACATTGTCAGTTATACAACTTGGATCTTATTTACACTTTTAGTTTTTCACACCAGAGAGACCATTTCATATTTGCACATGTGTCTTATTCATTTCACTAAAGAGTATGGCCTCAATATGCATCCATTTTCCTATGAATGAGTCTAGTTTCTCATTCTTTATGGCTGAGT
>NW_022907837.1:0-221 GCF_012274545.1 Fukomys damarensis | reverse complement strand
AAGTGTCACCATTTTGACAGAGCTTGTGACAATAGTCTCCAATTCTTGAGCCTTGCAACACAGAGTCATTCTAGCAATCTACAATAAGCATCCAGGTCTCCAACCTGGACTGTTATTGCATCCTTATTCCCTCTTGTTCCGTAGTTTCTATCTTCTTCGGCTGACTCATCTGGCTTTCTAGCTCACAAATGGCCCATTGTGGATCATCTTGCCTCTGACTC
>NW_022907836.1:0-352 GCF_012274545.1 Fukomys damarensis | reverse complement strand
CCCTGAGCTAAATCTCCAGCCCTTCTTTTCTTAGACAGAGTCTGACCATGTATCCCAGGCTGGTCTCCATTCACAGCAATCCACCTGCCTCGGCTTCCCAAGTGCTGGGATTATAGGCACTTGCCATCACACCCAGTGACAGCCCTTGGTGTCAGGGCTGGGCTGTGAAACGTGGGTGCAGAACTGGTGTCTAACTCCATTAGTTCTGCTGATGAGACGCCACCCAGGGCCTTCTGCACACTGGGGAAGAGGCTGGACCACCGGACACACGGCTCCGAACTTCTTTGCAACGAGAGGTGGTGGTTTCAGCCCTGCAGGCCTCATATCAGATGTTACAGGAGCTTTTATGGAA
>NW_022907835.1:0-247 GCF_012274545.1 Fukomys damarensis | reverse complement strand
TGTGCTTTCTTATTTATTTCTTTATTCTGGCACTGGGAATTGAACTCAAAACCTTGCACTTCTCAGGCAGGCGCGGTGCCACTGAGCGAATCCCATGTCTTGTTTTAACATTTTGACTTTTGATCCATTTCTATTTCAGTTTAGTGCATGACGAAGGACGTGGCTCTGGTTTTAATCTTTGGTGAGTGGTAAGCCAGTTTCTTTCCAGCACCATTTGTTAAAGAGGCTGTCTTTTTTCTAATGAAGT
>NW_022907834.1:0-200 GCF_012274545.1 Fukomys damarensis | reverse complement strand
GAGAACTTGGTAGAAAAAGCCAAAGGCCACAGCACGAGTGCCTCAGCCAGGCCAACAGAGAACTGCAGAGCCAAAGTGCCTGTTAGAATAGCCCCACCTTGTGCAGCAGTGCATTGCCTGGGACACCTGACCTTACTCAGTGAAGACAGAGACTGTGGTCTTGGTGTTAAGGGAGGTCACACTGGGTCTGCCAACTCTGT